>NW_007731150.1:83818-100048 GCF_000696425.1 Galeopterus variegatus | reverse complement strand
CTTTGTACCCATTAGTCCACCTCTTCCCCTCCCTGCCCCACACCCCTTCCCTCCCTTCCCATCCTCCGGTACCCATTATTATATTCTACTTCTATGAGAACCACATTTTTTTTTTCCTTTTTGTCTTTTTTCGTGACCGGCAACGGATCGCAACCCTCAGTGTCGCGCCCGTACCGGCAAGGGGATCGCAACCCTCGGTGTTGCACCTGCACCTCGCTCAGCCAGTGAGCGGCCGGTCTGTATGTGGGATCCGACGCTTGGGAGCGCGGCAGAGAACCACATTTTTTTAAGATTTCACATATGAGTGAGATCTTGTGGTATTTGTTTTTCTGTGGCTGACATACTTCACTTAACATGATGGTCTCCAGTTCCACAAATGTTGCTGCAAATGACAGGATTTAATTTTTTTAATAGCTGAATAGTATTCCATTGTGCATATATACCACATTATTTTTTTCTATTCATCAGTTGATGGACTTTCAGGTTGATTCCATCTGTTGGCTACAAAAGCTATTTCTAAGACCTCCACTTACACGGAGAATCCCAGAGCAGGCAGTAAATTAACTGGCATTACATGCAAGACAGTAAGAGAGGTACAGGGGGAATGCTCCTCTGTGGTAAGGATTTACAGAGGAGCATAGAAACGAAGACAAAACCAAGGACTTGAGCCAGAGTGGCAAGTCCAGCATGAAAGTATAAGCAAAACCTATTTTAGCCTGGAGTGTGCCAAACAGGCCCATCTCTACCAGGTGCTAGATGGGTGTGATATTGTGATACAACAAGAAATACATATTTGGTCTCTGTCCCTGATTCTTGGCACACAGCTCCTGAAACCCTTGGAATCTCTGGAGTGATAAAAGTGTCTTTTGTATGCTAATGAGATGACTGGTGGGGAGGGCTCCTAGATAGCTTCAGGATGGGGGCTGCTAACCAGAAAGACCAAGGCAGCATTAGAGGGTTGGGGTTTTCAGTCCCACCCCCCAACCTCTAGGGAGGGGAGAGGGGCTGAAGTTTGATATGATCACCAGTGGCCAGTCAACATGCCTATGTAATGAAGCCTTCATAAAAATCTAAAAAGACAAGGTTCAGAGTTTCTGGATAGCTGAACTTGTGGAGATGCCTGGCGGGTGGTGTGCCTGGAGAGGACATTGAAGCTCCACACCCCTTCCCACAACCTTGCCCTGTGCATCAACTCCATCTGGCTGTTCCTCTGTATGCCCTATTATATAGCCTTCATTAATAAACCAGCAAATGTAAGTGTTTTTCTAAGTTCTATGAGCCAGTCTAGCAAATTAACCCAAGAAGGGGGTTGTTGGAACCCAAGAAGGGGGTTGTAGGAACCCCCAATTTATAGCCAGTTGGTCAGAAGCACAGGCCACATCCTGTCCTTGCGATTAGCATCTGAAGTGGTGGCTGTGGGACTGAGCTCTGACCTGTGGGATCTGGTGCTATCTCCTGGTGGATAGTGTCAGAAATGAATGAATTAGAGGACATCCAGCTGGCATCCACTCAAGAGTCTGTTGTCAGAAGTGTTGTGTTGAGTGGTGTGTGAGAGTAGAAAAAACACTTTGGGTCTTTCCTGTCCTTAATACTGGGTGCCTGTAGCAAGTGCTCAATTTCTGTGTCTCTGTCTCCTCATTAGTACAATGGAGATAATAGTGACACCTACTCTTTAAAGATCATTTTGAGAATTAATTGTTAATACAGATTGTTGGAAAAATAGAATAGTTTAATCAGGGCCCCTCGCCTAGGGTCCTGTTGGGAGTGGTGTAGCACATTCTTTGTAAATAAGTTGTGTGTGGGTGGAGTTAGTGCACATGCGTCGCACTGCACCTTGGCTGGTGTCTAGTGCCTCAGACGGCCACTCATGCTGCCATGCTCTTGGACCTATGGCTCCAAGGACCTTTTTGGCTGATTACCTAGCTCACAGACCTGCGTGTGAGGGATCTGGGGACCCAGCCTGGTGTGTGAGGGGTCTGGGGACCCAGCCTGGTCTGTGAAGGGCTTGTGACCCAGTCTGTGAACAGGCTTGAGGGGTCCGTGAGCTCCAGACCCAGCCCTAGTCCTACAATTGGCCCAGTCAGTGCAGGATTAGGGGCAGGTAAAATAGTGTGACACAGATAAAGCGGGGAGAACATGCCTGACACATAGTGAGTGCTCCATAAATGCTGGTCATTTTAATTTTCACTCCCATCATTTTAGCTTCATTCCCCTGGGATTAAAAAATCTTTTAAGGGCCGGTCTGGTGGCGCACTCGGTAGAGCGCGGCACTTGGGAGTGTGGTGGCGCTCCCGCCAAGGGTTCGGATCCCATATAGACTGGTCTGCTCACTGGTTGAGCGCGGTGCGGACGCGACACCGAGGGTTGCGATCCCCGTTGCTGGTCACGAAAAAAGACAAAAAGGAAAAAAAAAACAATCTTTTAAAACACCCCAATTAAAATGCAAAAATCCGATTCCTGGGAGGTGTATCAAAGATTCCATATTTGAAAAAGCTGTAATTCTGAAACATACTACAAAACACAACATACACACTGCATGGTAAAAAGTTGTAAGAGACTCTGAAGGAGAGAACAGAACTGTGCTTACTAGAGGTGGGAAAGGGGGAGAGGGGGATGGGAGATGGTGAGAGGTTGGTTAAAGGACACATAATAGCCAGATACGAAAAATAAGTTTGATAGTTGTACAGCAGGGCTAGGCATCTGTAATTAACATTTATTTATTGCATGTTATCAAATGACTAGAAGAGAAGAGATTAAATGTCCTTATCTCAAAGAAATGATTGTAAGTCTTGTAATGATGAATATGCGAATTACCCTGATTTGATCATCACAGATTATATACATGCACTGATATTCAACTCTGTACCCCACGAATATGTATAACCAATACATTTTAATTTAAAAAAAAAAGTTATAAGAGAAACAAAGGCCAACTGGCATTTGTGAAACAGATGTAAAATTAAAACTTAGTATATATAGCAAATGAGAAAACCCAAGAAAGGAGAAAAGATTTATTATTAATAAGTACAGTTTAGATAACTGGAGCAGAATTTAAGCAAGCATTTTGCACAGAGAGTTTCCCTGATTTAGTCCCATAGATGATTTTATGATATAAAAAAAGAGTGAGCAAACTCTAGCTTCTGCCTGTTTTTGTACAGCCCACAAGCAAAGGATGACTTTTATATTTTAAATAATTGAAAAAAAAAATATTCATGACATATGATAATTAGAGGAAATTCAAATTTCAGTGTCCACAAAAAAAAAGTTTTATTGGAACACAGTCATGCCCATGCTTTTAGGTATTGTCTAGGGCTGCTTTTGCCATCTGAAGGAATGACCCAAAAGCCAGAAATACTTATTGTCTGACTCTTTACAGCTAAAGTTTACCAACCACTGGTCTAAAAAGTTTAGGAAATTCTCCTGATGATAACCTTTTCTTGGAAAGGCACAACTAAGATTAACCTATTGATGGCTCCAGCAGACCCTTCAGGAGAGCTTCTGGAAACGGTGACTTAGCTGAACCCATAACTGCCCAAACATCTGCGACCATACAATCCTTTATTCACATAATATGTATGAACATCCGGCAAGACACACTGATGCTGTTCTCACCACAAATATGAGACTGAAGTCCAGAAAAATCAACAAACCCAGCATTTAAAAGATCAAATATAAAGTTCAAAGTTATCAGAATAGTTTATTTATCCCACCTGTAAAGGAAACAATTTCTGACTATTTGAACAAAATGAAAAACAATAAAAAATATTCTCAGGGGCCGGCCTGTGGCTCACTCGGTAGAGTGCGGTGCTGATAACACCAAGGCCACGGGTTCGGATCCCGTATATAGGGATGGCCGGTTCGCTCACTGGCTGAGTGTGGTGCTGACAACACCAAGTCGAGGGTTAAGATCTCCTTACCGGTCATCTTTTAAAAAATATATATATATATATTCTCAGACACAAAAAAGAAAATGGGCTGAAAAATATAAACCTAAACTCTTGTGCTATTAAAAAATATTAAAAGTAGAATGTAAAAACATGTGCCACACAGAGCTGACAAAAGCCTATAACCAAAAATACAAATAAGAGTAACATGACTTCTACCCAACAGTCAAGACAGAGAATGGCATGAGTAATTACACAGGCAATTATCATATGGATAAATTTATGGCATCCCTAGCAACTACTGAAATGCAACTTTGCACAACAATGACCCTTACATACCTATATTAAAGCAGCATAAATAAAATGATAAACTCCAATGCTGGCAGGCTTGCGGGGTAGAAAGCACATTTATAGGTGGCTGGTGGCACTCTAAATTAATTCAGTCTTCCTGAAAACAATCTGGCAATATGCAGCAAAAGCCATAATACTGTTCATTTATTTCCTTTGCCCTGGCAGTTCCACTTTGAGGAATACATCTTGGGGAAACAACCCAAAAGAACAAAAGGGAAGAGTAATTGGTTTGTGCAGAGACAACTTCATCAGTGCTGCCTGTGAGGAAGAACAACAGCAATCCAAGGGTCCAGCAACAGTAGGAAGGCTCGAGACACTGCCAACCAGAGGGCATACAGCTATTTAAAAGTGGCGGGGATGAAGGCCAGAACTGATGAGAATCACAGCACCTCTAGCTTACTCAACACACAAACTTTGGGTTTCCCATCCCATCCACTACTCCCTTTCAGAGTAATCAGACCACCATAGACCACTCAACTCAGGAAGCTGGGAGTAAGCCTTGAATTGCTTTCCTTCAGTACCACCTGCCCTCTCCTCCCTCACCATCAGTTAACTCTGCAAAATCCATACCTGGAAAATCCATACCTGGTAATGCCCATCTTCACGGCCACCACCCAGTACCATCTCGAGCCAGAACTACTATAAAAGATTCCAACTGTCCATGTTTCCTGTCTCTAACTCATTCTCCACAGAGCTGTCAGAGTGATCTTTTTTTTTTTTTTTAAAGATGACCGGTAAGGGGATCTTAACCCTTGACTTGGTGTTGTCAGCACCACGCTCACCCAGTGAGCGAACCGGCCATCCCTATGTGGGATCCGAACCCGGGGCCTTGGTGTTTATCAGCACCGCACTCTCCCGAGTGAGCCACAGGCCGGTCCCCAGAGTGATCTTTTAAAAACATCAAATTCAAGCCATATTATTATCCTGCTTCCCATTGCACTCTGAGTGATATCCTGATGGCTTCACCCCTTGAAAGGTGGTCCCTGCCTATCTCTCCAACCTCAATCCAAGCTCCCATTGCCCCCATTCACGGAGCAACAACCATGATGGTTGTATTAGTCCATTTCTAGTGCTTATACCAAAATACTTGGAACTGGGTGACTTGTAAGAAAACAAACTTTATTGCTTATGGTTTTAGAGGCTAGGAACTCCAAAGTCCAGGGAACATATCTGGTGAGGGTTTTCTTGGTGGTGGCTTTACAGCAATGCAAGGGTCTCACATGGCAGAAAATGGCACAACAGAGAGGAAGAGATTCCCCCATGCCCCTGACCGCCACTATTAATGCATTCACTACAGCATGGTCCTACAATCTAATCACCTCTTCAAGGCTCCACATTTCAATTACCATAACACGTTTTCCCATCCTCAACAGTTACAGTGGGGATTGAAGCTTCAGTGAGGTTGGGGGGAATCCAATGTACAGCATCCCTCTCTCGGTCCACCAAAACTCATGTCCTTTTCACATACAAATACATTCATTTCATCCCCATATCCCCTAAGTCTTAATTTGTTTCAATTCAAAAGTCCAAGGTCTCAAGATCCCATCTGTGAAATCTGAACAAGTTATCTAATTCCAAGATATAATGGCGGGACAAGCACAGGGTACATATTCCCATTCAAAAAGGGAGAAATAGACCAAGAAAGGGGTAACAGGTCCTAAGCAAGTCTGAAACCCAGCAGGGCAGGCATTAAATCTCAAACCCGGTGAATCATGTATCCTGACTGCATGTTTGACGTCCTCTGCACACTGGTGTGGGAGTTGAGTCCCCAAGTCCTTGGGCAGCTCCACTTATATGGCTTTCCTGGTCTATGGCCATACTTCACACCTCCCCAGCTGGCATTGCACACTGGTAGCCCCACAATTCTGGGGTCTCCATGGCAGTCCCACTCTCACAGCTCCTTTAGGCATGGCCTTGGTGGTGGTGTTCTGCTACAACCCTGACCCTGTATTTCCTCATCGCTCTAGTGAAGATTCCATGCGGTGAATCTGCCCGTGACAGATCTCTTCCTGGACCCCCAGCCTTTCCCATACATCCTTCGAAATGAGAGTGGAAGCTCCCAAGCCTTCACAGCTCTGGCATTCTGCAAGCCTGCAGACCTAACATGATGTAGATGCCACCAAGGCTTCTGGCTTGTAGCTTCCAAAGCTGTGGGTCCAGCCACACCTGGGGACAATTTAGCCACAGCTGGAGCAGCCGAAGTAGCTGGGGTGCTGGTGCTAGAAGCAGCTTCCTGAGGTGACCCTGGGCAGCCAGTCCATGGAAGACACCTCAGGCCTGTGCCCCAAATTCATTCTGTCTTCCTAGGCCTCTGGGGCCAGAGGCTTCTGCAATGCCTTCAGGGCTCCTTTTCCCCTCTCTTGATAATCCCTTTCTTTTGTACTAATCTTCTTAGCACCATTGCATTTTTCTCCTGAAAATACTCTCTGTTTTTCTACCATATGGCCAGGCTGCAAATTTTCCAAATCCTTACACTCTGTTTCCCTTTTAATAATACATTCTGGTTTTACATCATGCCTTTTCTGCCATAACTCAGTGTAGGCTGTTGCAAGTAGCTGTGCAGCTTCCTTGATGTTTTGCTGCTTAGAGACTTCTTCTGCCAAATATTCTAGGTCAGCGCTTTAAGTTTCACATTCCATAAAACTTTTGGGCATGAACAGAATGCAGCCAAGTTCCTTGCCAGTTCATAGCAAGGGTGATCTTTGCCCCAGCTTCCAATAAATCCCTTCTCATTCACATCTGAGATCTTCTCAGAATGGCCTTTACTGTCCATATTTCTATCAGCATTCTGCTTACCACCATTTAACCAGTCTTTAAGAAGTTCCAAGCTTTCCCCAGTTTTCTTGTCTTCTAAACTCCCACAAGCAGCTAGGCTTTTTCTAGCCTGATCCTTCAAATTCTTCCAGCCTTTGCCCATTACCCAGTTCCAAAGCTGTTTCCATATTTCCAAGTATCTGTTGTAAGCAACACCCTACTTCTCTGGTACCAGTTTTTTGTATTAGTCCATTTCTGTTGCTTATAACAAAATACTTGGAACTGGATGATTTGCAAGAAAATGAAATTTATTACTTACAGTTTTAGTGGCTGGGAAGTCCAAAGTCCAGGGAACACATCTGGTGAGTCTTCTCAGTAGTGGCTTTTCAGCAATACAAGGGTCTCAGATGGCAGAGCAGAGAGACAGAGACTCTCATGTACTCTCCTTTTAAAGCCCTCAGAACCACACCCCTGACCACCATTATTAATTCACTCACTAAGGCATGTTCCTACAATCTAATCACCTCTTCAAGGCCCCACATTTCCATTACCATAATAGAATTACCCCCCCGCCCCCCTAACATTTATAGTAGAGATGTAAGCTTCAATGAGGTTGGGGCATCCAATCTACAGCAACGGTCTTTATATTCTCTTAACATGTGAACTCTTTCCTACCACTTGTTGTTGCCTCCTACTGGCATACTCTTCCTTCTACTCTTTGAGTGGCTGGTTCTGATTAAATAGCACCCCTTCTATGAACGTCAAGAGAGAGAGACCATGAGTAGCCTTTCACTATGATATACCCAGAGTCTAGCAATGCCTGACATTTAAATAGATGTTCCATAAGTTTTATCAAATGGATGAAAAATATAAATTATCTAAGATAACGGAAAATGGCTACACAAAGAAAAGCAGAACACAAGCACGTATATACACATTAGTTTTAACTATATATATACTGTTAAGGTAGATAATTGAATTGGGAAGACATAAACAGACTTCCATATCCACCAGATTCTTCTAATCTGCCAACTTGCTTAAGTTCAAAATGTTCTTCCTTGGGGCCAGCCCATGGCTCACTCGGGAGAGTGTGGTGCTGATAACACCAAGGCCCCGGGTTCGGATCCCAAATAGGGATGGCTGGTTCACTCACTGGACTCGGGAGAGTGTGGTGCTGATAACACCAAGGCCACGGGTTCGGATCCCAAATAGGGATGGCTGGTTCACTCACTGAATGAGCATGGTGCTGACAACACCAAGTCAAGGGTTAAGATCCCCTTACCTGTCATCTTTTAAAAAAAAAAATGTTCTTTCTTAATAACTCAACTACCCTTGAGTTGTAGCTCAAAGTACTGAGATGTAGCTCAAGCTGCAACTGCCCTCTAACTTGTCTGGAATGAACCAACAGTGAAAAGCAAGATCCTTCTGGAATTAATTCAACAATCATTCATTGCTTAACTACTATGTGTCAGGGCATTGAGCCAGAAACACAAAGATGAATAGCACATTGTCCATTGTCTTTGAGAAGCTGAAATGGAATAACAACATTGACCCTGGGCATTCCAAATGAGGAGGGAAACACACACTGTACTAGTCCATTTCTATTGCTTATAACAAAATTCACAGAACTGGGTACTTGGAAGAAAATGGGTACTTGCTTACAATTTCTGAGGCTGGGAAGTCCAAAGTCCATCTGGTGGTAGAGACAGTGACCCAGGGGTTTCAAATTGCAAGAGGGTGGAAGCAGAGAGAGAGAGAGACTCTTCGTGCTTCCCTTTTAAAGCCTTCCAAACCATGCCCATGACCACCATTTTTAATCCATTCACTGTGGCATGGTCCTACAATCTAATCACCTCTTCAAGGCTCCACCTTTCAGTTACCATAATAGGACTTCCCACCCTCTTAACAGTCACAGTGGGGGCTAAGTTTCCAATACATAAAATTTGGGGGACACAATTCAAGCTTCAGTGAGTTTTCGGGGGACATAGTTCAATACACTACATTCTGCCCCTGGCCCTCCAAAACTCTTGTCCTTTTCACATACAAATACATTCATCTCATCCCCAAAGTCTTAACTTGTTTCAACTCAAAATTCCAAAGTCCAAAGTCCCATCTGTGAATTAAAAACGAGTTATCTACTTTGAAGATACAATGGTGGGACAAGCTTAAGGGTACATATTCCTGTTCAAAAAGAGAGAAATCGGTCAAAAGAAAGGGTAACAGGTCCCCAACAGTCTGAAACCCAGTAGGGCAGGCATTAAATCTCAAAGCTGGTGAATCAGGCACCTTGACTCCATATTTGATGTCCTGTGCACACTGGTGTGGTGATTGGATCCCCATGTCCTTGGGCAGCTCCATTCCTATGGCTTTCCTAGTCACAGGCCACACTTCAGCTCTCCCAGGCTGGGGTTGCACTCTGGTAACTCCGCAATTTTGGAGTCTCCATGGTGGTTCAACTGCCACAACTCCACTAGGCATGGTGCTTATGGGGTTTCTCTGCTGCAACTCTGACCCCACATTTGCGTACTGCATTGCTCTAGTGAAGGTTCTATGTGGTGAATCCGCCCCGTGACCGATCTCTTCATGGGCCCCCAGGCTTTTCCATACATCCTTGCAATTGGAGTGGAGGTTCCCAAGTCTTCAGAGCTTTGGCATTCTGTGAGTCTGCAGACCTAACACCATGTGGACCCTGCCAAAACTTCTGGCTTATATTTTTCAAAGCGGTGGGTTCAGACACACCTGGGGCCAATTTAGCCACAGCTGGAACAGCCAAAGTAGCTAGGGTGCTGGTATGGGGAGCCGCATCCCAAAGTGGCCCTTGGCAGTGAGCCCGTGGAGGGCACCTCAGGCCTGTTCCCCAAGACCATTCTGTCTCCCTAGGTCTTTGGGCCTGTAATGAAAGGGTTGGCCCCAGAGCCTTCTGCGATGCCTTCAGGGCCTTTTCCCCCTTCTCTTGGTAATCCCTTTCTTTGCACTAATCTTCTTAGCTAAGGGTTGCTGGGCTGAACTACTACATGCTCTCTGCTTCTTTACCACGTGGCCAGGCTGCTAATTTTCTAAAGTTTTACACTCTGTTTCCCTTTTAAATTCTGGCTTTATGTTATGCCTTTGCCTCCATAACTCGGTGTAGGCTCTTGCAAGTAGCCATGCAGCTTCTTGAATGTTTTGCTTCTTAGAAATTTCTTCTGCCAAATGCTCTGGTTCACAACTCTTAAGTTCCAACTTCCATAAAGTCCATAGAACATGGACACAGTGCAGCCAAGTTCCTTGCCAGTTTATAGAAAGGTTGATCTTTTGTCCCAGTTTCCAAAAAACTCCTCCTTATTTCTATCTGAGACCTCCTTAGAATGGTATTTACAGTCCATATTTCCATAAGCATTCTGGTCACCACCATTTAACCAATCTCTAAAACTTTCCCTGGTTTTCTTGTCTTAAATTTTCACCAGCATCTAGGCTTACTCTAGCCTGTTCCTCCAAATTCCTCCAGACTCTCCTCAATACCCAGTTCCAAAGCTGCTTCCACATTTTCAAGTATTTGTTATAAGCAACACCCCACTTCTATGGTACCCATTTTCTGTATTAGTCTCTTTCTGTTGCTTATAACAAAATATTTGAAACTGGGTGATTTATAAAGAAAAGAGGTTTATTTGGCTCACAGTTCTGGGACAGCTGCATCTGGTATGGGCCTCAGGTTGCTTCTACTCACAGTGGAAAATGGGAGGCAGCTGGCAAGTGGAAGCAGATCACATGGTGAGAGGAAGCAAGAGAGAGAGAAAGAAAGACAGACACTTCACGCTCCCCTTTTAAAGCCCTCCAAGTTACCATTACCACCATTTTTAATTCATTCGCTGGGAGGCAGCTGGCAAGTGGAAGCAGATCACATGGTGAGAGGAAGCAAGAGAGAGAGAAAGACAGACAGACACTTCACGCTCCCCTTTTAAAGCCCTCCAAGTTACCATTACCACCATTTTTAATTCATTCGCTACAGCATGGTCCTACAATTCAATCACCTCTTCAAGGCACCACCTTTCAATTACCATCATAGGATTTCCCACTCTCTTTAACAGTCACAGTGAGGGCTAAGTTTCTAATACATAAAACTTGGGGAACACAATTCAAGCTTCAATAAGTTTTGGGGGGACATAATTCCATCTACTACACCTGGCCCAGGTATGTAAGATTTAAACCCAGGAGAAGAGAGGATCCATGGATGTCTAGACATAAAGGAAGAGCAACGATTGTATAATAACCAGTTAAATTATCCTGGGAACCTGTCACCAGTTGCTTTTGAATCTTATTCTCCCCTCCCAATCCTCCTGCCTCTCCTAATCCTGGTTAAGCAGACCTGGGCATACCTGGGATAAAATCAAATAAATAATGGTCTTGTACCAAACTCTTTCCCAAGACAAATAATTAAACAATTTCCTCTCTCCCTTTGTCTACTCAGTTTCTACAGTCTACGAAGAGGTATGTTTAAAAGTTTGCTTAAGAGGGTGTTACCAGTGGTGTGATAAACCACACACAAGCACATCACCTATGGGATCACTCAAATCATGGAGTTAAACCAGTTTCTAAGAGACCTGAAATGAAAAGTGAACAAAGGAAAAACTAATAACAGATGGTGCAAGCCCATAAACTTATCCTATACAAATAATTAGACTGGCAGCAAAGAAAACCCTAAAAGGTCCTCAAGTTCTTAGGATAAGTGAGTTGAAAATACATTGCTAAGCAAAATCCATGTCACACTGTTACTCACTAAGCAAATATTTTTCAAAATGACCCAAGTAGCAAGAAAGCAAAGCATCCATTCCCTATTTATAACATTCTAGTTTGCAGGAGTATCTTTCCATTTTAGCCATGGCACCATTGCCCGTCAGAGTCACACCATAGGAAAATGCTTGCCAATGACTCCACGCCCTCCCTTTTCAATCCACACACAGGTCGTTCTTACTTTATGACCAATAGTTTTGGTTAAACTTGCAAGCACCATCATGGAGCAGAACTGTTCATCAGATTTCCAGAGAGAGAATGTTCAAAGCTTGGGCAAAATCATTCCCTTTATAGGAAACAAAATTCTGGTAAATTAAGGTGACCTGTCCCTTACCCACAACTTGGCAGGAACAGCAGTGTGTACAAAGCCACTTTGGCCTGGATTTGAATCCTCTCTCTAGCAGTAGCCAACTGCATGACTATAAACCCTCTCAAACTTCATTCGTTTATCTGTAAAATGAGGCTAATACTACTACCCCGTGGACTTAAAAGATCTACTGAGATCTTCTGTAGAAGGTACTCAACACAACGTCAATGGTAAGTACTCAATAAATAGGGGCTGGTGATATCAATTCCAGTGATTAACATTAACAGCCACTTTCTTGTTCCTCCCCCTGGGCTCTCGGTACTGAAGCCCTTACTGAATCCACAGCTGCTCTCATTTGATTCCAGAACTCATGAACTCCCTCCTCTATTTGCTCCTAAGCCCATTAAGCTCATGTTCCTTTTCCCAAAACAGACAGATTTGCAAATGGCACCAACCAACAGAGCCACCAAGCAGTTCTGACAGCAGAACAGCAAATGGAAAATTACATAAAGATTAGATAATAAGCCTTGCTATGACTTAGCTTACTAAGCCCTGCTCCTTGTTTTGTTTTTGCATTTTTTAGTTTAGAACAAAGTCTTAGGCATAATTTTCAAGTCCTTTAAAGAGATGAAGCTATAGTGCACCACCCTGACTACCCACCTATATCTGCCTGAGATTCCTCTGAGCAGAACTTTTCCACCACTGCAAACATCTGTCAACTCCAAAGCCAGGGTAATGACTGACATGAAAATCTTCCCGGTGGCCTTTAGCACCCCTCAGGAACAGTGAGATCACTACTGCTTTGAATCAGCAGCCTAAATAGCAGTGAGCCCCACCTCTCTATAGCCCTAAGTCCTGCCCATACTCACTGACATCTGTCAGGGTCCTCCCAGGTTATAACCTCTGCCCAAGCTCCTCTCCTCTTGGATTCAGGTTGGAAATGGGAGGTGGTAGAAAAGCCAGGTGGTAGTATAGAAACCAATTTAGGATTCCTGTTTATTTTTTGGTATTTGACAAATACAAACACTGGGATGAGGCCAGTATTTATTCATGATCTCGCCTCTGTTCCTAAGCAATCAAAGCAGCTGCTGCTACAGCAGCAAAAAGCCCAGCCTCCTGGTATTGCTAAATGGGAATTCAACTTTGGGGACCAAGCTGACTCTTATTATGGCTTCAGTTGTCATTCTGTCAAACAGACATATCTGTGTCTAATGATCCATACTGAGTCTGCTCCAAATGATCATTGGACACATGCCCAAAGCTCTGAGATAACTTGGGCCCTGCTTGTCACAGAAGAGAAGCACTTGAGTTTGCCTGGAAGTTGCTGGTGACCTGGAATCACCGGAATTTGCCAGGCCTGTTTTGGGGAAAGAGGACCAGCAGAGTACTAGTGCTTACTGGAAAATAGACATAGTTGTTCAATTCATACTGGCCCCTGAGAAACCTGATAATGCATCTGACCATTTTTCATTACCAGAAATAAATAAATAATAAAGTTTACTTAAGCCAATTACAGTTTACATGCTTTATAAAGAGCTGGATGAGAACAAAACTAATTTGCAACTTGCCTATGGAGCCTCCAAAGAGGCTTTACCTCTCGTCTTCGAGGATGGAATCAAGTGCAAAAAAATGTGTCTGCATTCTGATCTACAATGCAGAAAGTACAGACTACCTGCCACAGCCAGCCCAGAAGCTCACACCTACTTGCTCCTATACAATAAGGGGACATACCTAGAGAAAGAGACTATTTGCAGACAGTCTAGGAAGATATGGTATTAACTGTGCTTACCATATTCAGCTTGATAGACTGTCCAAATTTAGTTACACTAAAATATGTAATGTATGCAGTTGGTGGATCTATGCCTATTTAGTCTTGGTTTTTTCCTCTCAACTTGTAATGGGATTTAATGTATAAATCCCATTACAAGGAATTTTTCTCTTGCTGATTTGGTTTGCTTGCGCAGTTTATTTGCACTGGAGGTTGGGTGGTTTGTTTTGCACTGGACCTGGGGCAGATTCAAACTTATGCCTTTAGAAACAGTTAAGATAAGAAAGCTCGATCCCATTCTGTACATTTTGACTGAGGGGACAACCGACAAGGCAAGTAAGGAATTCTGCATTCCAGCACAAGTTCTGAGTTCCCTATTCCTCTGATCCTAATTCACTTTCCCTACTGAGGCTGATGTAGGTTATTCTGAGATTTGGAAGTGTTTTCTGTTTCTTTCAGACCAACAGCCAAAGGTACTTCAGGTATTTTAAAGATTTTAACATCAATCACATTTTGTTACAACTTTGAGTATAGTACATTGATCCACTGATTCCATATGAGCAAGTAAAACCCAACCAGCATGACTGATGACCCACGTACATTTTAGATACCATATAAATTGTACTTTTATGGCAAGACCCGAATCCCAGATCATCCTGGGTTCCCACCGCCTAGGACAGTCTCACTAAGAAAGGGTGTTCAATGTAGGTTTGTTTGAAAATATGAAAAATATGTCACTCCCCCAATATAGTTTGGGTTTTTTCCCCCACAATCAAAAAATATAGGGTTTTATGCTTTCTACCAGCTTTCATATTCTAGGATTATAGAGTTAAGGCATATTGAAAGGAGAAAGTCTCTGGGCTATAATATTAGCTCTAAATTAAAGTTTTACTTGAACTTGCCACCAAGTCCTGACATGATTTAGGAGTTCAGCCCCCACCAGACTACCCCACACCTGTTAGCCAAATAGCCAAAGTGAAGTGCCAGTATACTAGGTAATAACTTCAATAAGTGAAGGTCAGGAGGTGGCACTAAGCTAGACATCCAGTCTCAATGACAGTGACAAACACTAATACTTGGTACTTTATAAGCAAACACACGGTGGACAAGTTGTTAAAGAAATGACCCTCTATCTGGAATTCATATCCTGTGCAAAATAGTGGTTTCCAAAACTTCAGACCTTACTTCCTTATCAATTATGGCTCCCTTCTCTTCTGACTGCCCCACTGCCAACATTCTGTCTGTGTGCTCACAGCAACCTCCCTGCGGGCAAGTGCATCTCTGACTGTGTAGCATTACACCCGCAAGCCCTTCCAGGGCGTCCCTTAACCCTGGCAGAAGCCTGAAGGTCTCATTTATCTTGTCTCCAAACTTTTGGCTGGAACACGTATCTTGTCTTTCAGTTTATGTTTTCCTTTCTAATATAATGCAGATGCCTCAACTCATCAGAAACAGAAGTGCAAGAGGCAAGAACACTTCCTTACAAAAGCACTCATGTAATTTTCATTTATGCTCTGCAACAAACCAAACCACTATCTCAACATCACCCCAGTGAGCCTTTTCTGTTGTTACATTTTATTACCAAGCAATTTGGAATTGTGAAAACAGGCAGTGTTGCTCAGGGGTGAGGGAGTACATGAGCTGAGGGTCAGGCAGTCCTGAGTTCCAGCCCCAGTGCCATCACCGGCAAGCTGTGTGGCCTAGAATAGCTCAGTGAAGTTCTTGGAGTTTCCATTTTCTCATCTGTAAAATGGAGATACCACCTGCTTCACGGAGGTGTCAGCCCCAGTGCCATCACCGGCAAGCTGTGTGGCCTAGAATAGCTCAGTGAAGTTCTTGGAGCTTCCATTTTCTCATCTATAAAATGAAGATACCACCTGCTTCACGGAGGTGATGGGAATAAATGAGATACTGTAAAAGCACCTGGTACATAGTAGTTGCTCTGTCTATATACATACATATAACTCTATATATACATCACATTATATATTATATTGTGTGCATATATATATTAGTATTGTTAAAAGCTTATAGTAAGCTGTTTCATGCAGACTGTCATGACAAAAGGGTCACAAAAATGATGACACTAACAAATACTGTTGCACAAAAAGTGAGATATTTGAAGGCCATAATAAACAGAACATTTCACTGGGATTATTATTTTTTAATCTAATTGCAATATATGGGGGTTAACCTCCTTATCTCCCCTGGTAGTGTTCTGAGTACCCTACCATGTTTACCGAGGCTCCACTAACTAACGTCTGTCATTTTGACATGGCCAAGAATTCCAGTGGGATAAATACTCCTTAGCACAATGTCATGAAATTATCAGTTTATACATTAACAAAGCCTGTCCTGAGGATTGGGGCATGCAGAATAGGGATGGGAAAGACAAA
>NW_007731150.1:81179-83144 GCF_000696425.1 Galeopterus variegatus | reverse complement strand
CCTGGTAGTGTTCTGAGTACCCTACCATGTTTACCGAGGCTCCACTAACTAACATCTGTCATTTTGACATGGCCAAGAATTCCAGTGGGATAAATACTCCTTAGCACAATGTCATGAGATTATCAGTTCATACATTAACAAAGCCTGTCCTGAGGATTGGGGCATGCAGAATAGGGATGGGAAAGACAAAAGACATCTCCTCTCCTCCCTTCTTGGGGGTTATAACATAGTCTCTGATGATCCCCAGCACACCTTCTCAGTCACCCTTCAGGATGTTGGGGTCAACCCCATGCCATTCTATGAATTTAAGTGAAGCCTTTTTATTATAGTTAGTAGACAAATAAGGAATCTTGTACTGGTTATTACATTGAGATTGCTTCTAAGCCCCATTATAGTTTTTTTTCTGTTTGTTTTTAACAGCCAAACTTAAATTCTTAGGTCTTGAGTTGCAAATCCAGTGCACAATTTTTAGGTAAGCTGAGTATAATGATTTAAAAAAAGGAATAGGGCCCTTTCTCAGTTAGTTAAAGCAACCCAACCTTAGATTATATTGAAACCTTTTTTTAAGCAACCATCTCACGCTAAAAGGTAAAATAAATGAAATATTGCACAGTGGTTTAAGATTTAATGCAATTTGGGGGTGAACTCTATGAGGAGTATAATAATCAGATGTGTTGGAGGCACCTACAAACATGATGTGGGTTAGAGTAATGGATCTAAGTAGTGGATGAAGAAGGAAACTCAATGATACATCTAACCCCACTGATATTAGGATCAATGTTCCCACAGACTTAGATGTGTTTCTCTCTACATCAAGACTGTCAGTCCAGGTTCACTTTCCCAAGAGACTCCCCTACTGCTTACCATCCACCACTTGTTTCAAGGATCCAAACCTTGACTTTGCCATTACTATAAATGGGCAGAAAAGAGTCTCTGAAGGGACACTGGGACTCGCCTCGTTATAAATGCTAACAGCAACAAACTTCTCTTTAGTCTCTCTCTTCCCCCTAAAAACACACACACACACAAGGAACCAGAGTGTCTGTAGGATGAATTCCCAGGCCATAGCAACTGCAATGCCCTGGGATCTGGACAGATCTTGGCTGGCCAGGCACTAAGCTCTTTTGGGGAAGGAGACAGCAAGCCTGCCTTTCCCTTATCCAGCCCTGCCATGAAAACCGGCTCTTGTTTTTCGTTTTTGTTTGGTGTTTAGTTAAGAATCTCCACCCTCCCTGCAGAGATAAAAGATAGGCCTGGTAAGCTTATGGTGGCTTAAGGGTTCGAGCTCAAATCTTCTCCCACCTAACTGGCTCCANTGGTAAGCTTATGGTGGCTTAAGGGTTCGAGCTCAAATCTTCTCCCACCTAACTGGCTCCATCGTCCCAATATTTGGAAATACGGGGAAGGGATTAGGGGAAAATTGAGGGTAAGTTTTGGGTCTCAGGTTCAAAGGGCGGTTTGAGGCTTTGACCAGATAAGTGATGGTGGACCAAGCATAGGGCACGCCCCAGCTGTGGACGCAGCTTGGGTGCTGAAGGAGCCTGCAGGGTCACCTGTCTCGCTACAAGTAAACGAGGGATAGGAAACGCTAAAGGAAATTCATCTTCCTTTATGTAGATTGATTTCCCCCTCCCCCCACTCGAGTGCCAGAGCGCTGGCTGGCTGGGAGCCGACGCTCTGGAGGCGCCTGAGAGTGGGTCTAACTAAGGGTTTGGGTTTTTTGGCGTGCAGAAACTGGGGTCCACCCGAGCCAAGAGGGAGGAGAGAGAGTGGAGGGTTGGAGGAGGGGTGGCTTGTGCCCTGCTCGGGAATGCACGGCGTGGAGGCACCCAGAGGTCTCCAGGGTCCGGTGCGCACCGGCACCACTCTCTCCCACTGTCGTAGCATCCCGAAATGACACTGCGGCTGCAACAAAGCGGCGGCCGCAGCGAGACCTCGGAGCCCCACGCCGCAGCCCGGCCCCAC
>NW_007731150.1:78420-79796 GCF_000696425.1 Galeopterus variegatus | reverse complement strand
GGCTGCAGCCGGCGCCTCCCCGTGCTCTCCTCCGACAACGGCTGCGGAGAACCAGGGAGGAGGGCTGGGCGCGAGAGAGCAAAGGAACAACTTCCCATAGCGAAGCCTCCAGCCACTGCCACCTCCTCCGCTGCCCAGACCGGCCGGCGAGGGACTAAGTCGGGTGGCCGCCGGGCGCGGGGACACACGTGGTGGAGCCGAAGGGGCGGGGGACGGGCCCTTTGTGATGTCACCGGGAGGAGGCCGGGCTCTTTGTGCAGTTGGAAAGGGGAAGGCGTTCCAGGTAGAGCGGGGAGGGAGAGGCTGCCCCTTGGCGTTCACTGAAGAAATTGCATTTGCTTGTTGACTCAGGGAAGGCGCTGCGGAGGCATGCACACCCCGACCTGAGTTTACCTGTTTTTTCCTAAAATAATTCTAAATAAATGACTCCTGTGGTAGACAACTTTGTATTGTTTCCGACACAGTGTCTAAAAACATCCAACGACCACAGAGCACTTAGATCAACTGCGTGGCAAAAAAAAGACTTGTGCGTTTGTTCTCAAACGTTGCTGCGCTTTGGAATCACCTGGAGAGTTTTTTAAAAAAATTATATATCAATATATATATATATATCTATATATATATCAATATATATATATATCAATATATATCAATCAATATATATCTATCTATATATATATATCAATATCTATCTATCTATCTATCTATCTATCTATCTATCTATCTATCTATCTATTCCTGTGTTCCATTTCCAGAAATTCTGATTTAATTGGAACAGGATGTGGTCTGACCTGGGATTTTAATTTGGGGCAAAGTTTGAGACCCTCCGGGCTAATGAATGCAGTTAAGGAAATCCAGTCTAAGGATGCCAAACCTGGAAGTGGTGTGGGGTCTCTACATGATCTTCCGGAGGCCTTGGAACTCCTTGAAATGTGTGCACAGATGCATTTCCCTAGTTAGAAGATCCAGAGTTTTGGATCAAGATTATCACAGAGATAAGAAACACTCTTTCCCCCAAAAAAGGTGTTAAAAATTTTTGAGTTGAGTTCCAATTGCCTTAGAGGGATGTGGGTGGATAGAAGAGAGGTAGCACTCTGCTTCAGAAGTGAGAACATCTAGAGTGTTCTCTTGGATGGTTGGCATCTCTAACGCTTCTGAACATGAGGGAGGACCTGTCATTCCTTTCTTTGTTTCACCTGGGGGAAGGCAGAGTCTCCTGACTGTGACCACTATTTGTAGTATGGTGGTGTCCATCATCTGGGTACTGACAGCACATGGCACACTGCATTGAAATGACCTTTCAGTCACACTACTTAATAGTGAGCCCTGTGGGGCTTATTCTAGCTTTCCTACCTACTTCAATATAAATCTACTTT
>NW_007731150.1:77474-77934 GCF_000696425.1 Galeopterus variegatus | reverse complement strand
GATTAACACACTGTCCCATTTTCAATATGGTCACTTAGAAGTGCTTATTTTCTGGGAAGGGACAAAAATTCAATGATGCATGAGAAAGTTTTTCCCCAAGGTCCAAGAAAAGAGAAGTGTTAATGATTGAGAGTTACAGCTAAAATCAAAAGAGCTAACACAAGGCCTAAATGAGTACGACCAATCTCATCACTAACATGGAATCACGCTGTCTCCAACCTCTTTCCTAATTTTGGGCTTTTTCTACTCTTGCCCATGCTGTACAATTCTCCTAGCTTTCCAGCCTCAAAGTCATTACTAATTCTTTCCTTTTCCTTGGACATATCCAATCAATGCACACTTTCTATCCTTCCCTTTTTTCCATTTTCTCCATCTTTCTAGTTAAAAACCTGATACTGCATATATGGACACTGGAGAAATCACTATAATCACCACTTACCTTGAGTTTTACCTTTTTTTT
>NW_007731150.1:74389-76442 GCF_000696425.1 Galeopterus variegatus | reverse complement strand
ATCGTGAGCTGATCTATGAAGGAAAGGCAGGAATTTGACAGGAATAGCTGTGAGCATACAACAGGTGCAGGAACCAGCTGAAGCCAAGCTCAGAGGGAGGAAGAACCTGAAATATGTCTCAGCAGCAACAAGATCGTTTCATTTCAACCTGTACTATGTGTCCATGTATCCACCATGTGCCAGGCAATTTTGGGTACTGCAGATACAATAATAAGAGCCAGTCTTGCCTTTGAAGAGTTCATAATCTCATCTCAAGAGGGGAAAAGTTAAAAGATTATTAAAATAGCACAGCTAAAATACAGGTATGGATGGTAGAGATTGCCATTGTCCCCCATTATACATACACACCTATTTTCACCTGATCATGTAGCTGCCCAGCCTCCAGCATTGCTAGGTATGGCCATGTAGCTAAAATTATGGCCAACCAGAATAGTCATATGCACCTTCTGGAAAGTTATCCATCATTCCTGTCATTCAATGGGTCACCCAAACCTGGTAATTCTATCTCAATCGATCCTAACAATTCTATTTCTATAACTTGTGACTCCTGCGCTTCCTCTATATCCATCTCTAGCATAGTCCTCTTGTCTAGATGATTACACAAACCTCACAACTGGCTTCTCTGCCTCTCATTTTCCCTGGACCTCTCAATCCTCCAATAAATATCTTTTTTATATGCTAAGGAAAAGGAGCTTCTTAGAACCCAAATCTGATCATGCCCTTCCCTCACCAAAAGCCCTACAAAGCTTCCTCATTATTCTCAACTTGAAGTTCAAAGTCCTAATAAAACTACTCATATTCTGATCACTGCTATGATTCAACCTTCCCCACAGCTACAAGATTGAGTAAACACGCACACATATGGCACATAGAGCCTTTACTTCCTATATACCTGTCTGGTTTTCCATCCCTACTGCCTGCTAATTCCTACAAATCCCTACCCCAGATTCTATACACTAATCCCATTAGATTATTGTGTTTCTTAACTACCTTGTCCCTGTCATACTTCCAAGCTTGCTAGAAGTTGTTTTCTTTTTAATTCCTTTTCTCTGCTTATTGAATTACTATGAGTCAACTCTTTAAGTCCACACTCAAATGGAACCTCACCTGAGAAACCTTTCCTAAAGTCCTCTCTTCACCTTCTCTACATCCATCTGGAAATAGTTGTCCCTTCCTCTAGTTTTTTTTCAACATGTATCTGTTAAGGCATGCATAGCATTACCCTATAGTTAGTTTACCTCTGTGTGTCTCTGGCCAGACTTTGAGCTTTTTGAGGACAAAGTCCATGTCTTAATCATCTTCATATCTCCATAGTCAGGATTCGAGGTAGTTACCTAACTCAATAAATATTTGTTGAGTGAGACAAAGTTGGAAAATTTCAAATGTGACGGAACGGTTAACATACCTGATATACCTCCTCTTTTTCTAAGCTTTAATTCAAACATCCTGAGTTGTGCCATACAAACAATAACAGGTTTAATCTTGTATATTATTAAAGTACCATGTCCTGGACCTGGGTTAAACAATTTGTCTGGAGCTCTGTTTCCTTAAAAGAATTCATTTAAGAAACTGCTGGTTTGGGGCCTAGGAAGGAATATCAGCCATTCAGCAACAGATTGCAAGATTAAGTGCATTAGCATGAGTTTGATCAAGTCTCCATGGTGATATGCTACAAAGACAGCACTCTTGGATAAGATCAAATGGGGATAGAATTGCAAAACAGAAACAGTTCCAGAAGCTTCCTACTCTCTAGGACGATAAGGAAAGGATGATCTGAAAAATGAGATGGTCAATCCTTTGAAGGTATTATACCTCTATCTAACTCCCAAGAACAGTGAGGTGATTAAATTATTTCCTTTCTCTGAGGAAAGAAACTGCAAGAGGTATAGCACTGTGAAAAGGGAGTTCACCTTGAATTGCCCATCACCCATGTGTTTAGGAGTATGCACCTGTAACATTTTCATTTGCCATAAACTCTTCCTACTCACAGCCCTAAATCATTTCCTGCTTGATGAGAGTTGATGAGAAAAATACCTCTTTCTTTACTGTTCCC
>NW_007731150.1:71480-73156 GCF_000696425.1 Galeopterus variegatus | reverse complement strand
CTCTGTATCTGTTTGGGTTTTTTAAAGCTTTCTCATGTGTAAAATGATAAATATGGACTGACTGATCTTGTATGATTCTTTCTGTTACTAAAGCTCTAGGATACTAATTGACTCGTGTGGCATATTCTTTTTATTAGGAGGAAGGGAGAGAAAATTGCAGAATGAGTTATTTGGAGAGGGGGAGGTCCAAGCAGATGCTGGAAAGTATGGAAGGATCATGGAACATAATTAGCTTCTGTTCAGGAGCTGCTCATCCAGTTTGGGATTTATCAAGTCATTGGCTTCTCTACCTTTCTCACTTGCCCTCTCTGGCTGATCTCTCACCATCGGCTCAATCACCAAGTAGTACTGAGGGCTGGATTTGGCCCAGTGCCTGTGTTATGAGGCAGGGTTGCAGGTAGAATATCAGGCAAGGTTTCTGTCTTCCAAAAGCTTATAACAAAATCAGATCAATGAGATGAATATACACGAAAGCATACCACATAGACTATAATTTGGAACTAAGATATATAGCCCAAGCTATACAT
The DNA here is from genome assembly GCF_000696425.1 of Galeopterus variegatus. Taxonomy (NCBI): domain Eukaryota; kingdom Metazoa; phylum Chordata; class Mammalia; order Dermoptera; family Cynocephalidae; genus Galeopterus; species Galeopterus variegatus. The sequence goes on along the minus strand of NW_007731150.1, from coordinate 72,629 downwards.
ATATAGGGAAAAATAAAGATTGTCGAGGGTTGGAGGAGTTGGGGAAGGCTGAATGGGTCATTTCCTGAATATTCGGAAAATTTTTATTGGAAGAAACCATTCAAGTTTCTAAGCTAAGGAAGCAAAACAAGCAAAGGCCCAGAAACAAGGAAGACATGACGTTGCCATTAGAAGCTCTAAGATCTTTCCTCTCTGACCAAACACTGTTCTTCTCTCTTTCTTTCAGCTCTGCAGAGCCTGACCTGTATGCTCATCATGGCTCTGATCTACCTACCTCTCCCTGCTCTCCAGGTCTGTCATCTCTCCTCCCATTGTCATGCCACTTGCCCCAGAGTCATCCTACAAGTCCTCGCTCTACAGCCTACATCTTACAAGGTTCATCCAGTTTGGCACAGCCTTGACTTATTTTCTCAGCTCTTACCCTGTGTATATCCAGTGTCAGTAAAGAAGTCCCATCCACGCTAACAGAACTCCATGCTCTCTAACCTCAACTTCAACCTCCTTGCTCATGGGCAATCAAGATTTTCTCTTTTCCTTCTCATCACATTTTACATGGTGATTGCTCCAGCCTCTTTCTGTTTTCAACTCCTCCACCCTGTCTTGGTCTCTTCACTATCATCAGGTAATCTTGATGATCATGATTCTGCAAAGTAAGCTTCCTCTACCTCCCTCTTTATAAGTCTAAGTCATTCTCTATCTTTCCTCTCCTTTTCTTTCTCTACTTGTTTCACTGGTGGAAGCACCAGTCCATCTTGCCAAGGCTGATGCTTCCTTTTATGATCTTGAGTTCACTGCTCCTGCTGTTTCTAAAATTGTACCTCCTTTTCCCCTTGCATCTTAAAAATCTCTCTTTTCTGGTTTTCTCCATACATATGATGTGCAAGTATCTACATCCTTAAATACATAAACAAACAAATAAAAGAAACCCTTACACTTTACCCTGCTCTCTCTTCAAGTTACTGCTTCATCTTACTTCTTTTTATCAAGAGATGTTTTGGAAAAGCAATCTTTTTTTTTTTTTTTTCCATATCCACTTTCTTATCTCTCTTCAGCTTGGTTTTTCCTCTCATTAAACCGCAATCCCCCCGTCTAGACTCGGTTCTCTGCTCCACAGACCCTTCAGCGTTTGTTCTGTTGAAGCTGTCCTCC
>NW_007731150.1:66873-70689 GCF_000696425.1 Galeopterus variegatus | reverse complement strand
AAGGTGGCAAATTTTCTGATCTCTCAATGTTTCTGCCTTATTCTTTGTTTCAGTTTTCATTGTACCTAGAATCATAGGCATTTCCTGATGTTCTTTCTTTCGCCCTCTTCCTTTTCTCTTGAGACATGCATCCTCCTTTGTAAATGCATTTATTATCCCAGTTTCTGCCCTGTTTCTATTCCTTTAATTCTCAACTCTTGGCCTCCAGCCCTATCCTTCACTCAAGATCCATTTTCATTTCCAGCAATTTGCTTAATGCCTCTTCTTCAATGTAGAGATGGTCCACGAACATTTCTGAAACCATTCTCCACTTCCTTCCCAAATAAACCAGCAGCTCTTTTTTGCTATTGCTGTTTTTCTTTGTTTGTTTGTTTTTAGTGGTACTGCATTTCTTCCCCATCCATGGGCCTGGTTCCCGGAGCCACCTCTGACTTTTTCTTTTCTTTGCTTTCTTATACCTCCTAACTCTACTTTGCTGCAAAGACCCATACTTTAACAAAGTCTTTTTACATCTTTCCATTTCTTTCTACCGACAATCTAGTTGAAGTTTTTAACTTCTTTCCTTAGCTGAATTCATTAGCTTCATAACTGGGTTACTTCTCTCTAGTCCCTCTCCTCTAACACTCTGATACACCATGGCCAAATTCATCTTCCTAAGTCAAATTTGATTATTTCTCACACCTGTAGAAAAACCCTCAATGGCTCCTCATTGATGGAAAGATTATGTATAAAATTTTCAATTGGCATTCAAGGCTCTCCACAACATGGGCTTGACCTCCTTTTCCTGCCTCATTACCCACCACTCTGTCATAGAGAACATGAACTTCTCACTGTTCCCAAAGCATATCTTGCATTTTTCTACTAAGTGATTTTATCATTTCCATTTTCTCTGCATAGAATATCTCTACCAATTATAATCGCCAATCAAGACTCATCTCAATATTATGCTTCTCTTATTTAGTTCCATTCTATTCAGCAAACATTCATTGAGGACTTGGTAGGTGATATGAACCATACAATGGTGAATAAAGGTAACTTTTGCCTTCAGGCACTGGCAGTAATATTGGGAAGACAGCCAAATATATAAATATGTTTATATTTTGACACTCTGTAATGAATGCCTAGCATAGAGCCTGGCACACAGATTATGCAATACAGATTTGCTGAATGACTGAATAATTAAGTTTTGTATGAAATGCAAACAGTGCAGCACTAGTGTATACAAAGTAAAGATTCATTTCAACTGGGAGCCCATCCCAGAAGGCTTAAAGAAATAATTGGATTTCGAGCAGAAGGAGGCCCTGCAGTGTAATGGTTAAGATCATGAGATCAACACAAAGTTAGATTAGATGCTATTGTTCTGAAAACTCTGTGTGCCTGTGAAAGGGAGCCTGGGACAAACAGCCTTCTGTCTCCTAAAGATTCCCACCTTGTTTCTCAGGCCTGCCCTCTCTACAGAATTCTTTCTCACATCTTTCTCACATCCTCTTCCCACCATCCCAGGACTTCCCTAAACCTTTCTGGGGTCTGTCCCCAACCCCCTCAAAAAACCTAAATTATTTTACATAGGAAAATCTTTGTGTCCTAGGGTAGAAAGATTTTACTTTGTCATGCAGAGCCCTTTAGCTCTGTTTGTCTTGACACTGTGGACTTTTCCTTTCAATTAGACATTTTGCAAAACAAAGAAGCAGTTCTCTCCTTTTGCTGACTCTAGGTGAAGAAGCCTGCCTCCACTTATTATGAGAGGTATGAGGGACACTATAATTAGAAGAGTTGGGGACACTATAATTGGAAGTACCACTAATCACGGCATGTATGAAACATCTACCAGGCACCATTTGAGTCCTTTACACACATTATCTCATTTGATTCACACAGCAAACTTTTGTGTTATTTATTATTGGTATTATCATCCCCATTTTACAGATGGGTAAACTGAGGCTTAAAGAGGTTTTTGTAACTTGCCTGTGGTCACACACTTAGCCAGTGGTGGAGACAGGATTTGAACCCAAGTCTTGTGGCTTCACAGCTCATCTCCTTCCCCATATACAGGGAACTGCCTCGCAGTAATAAGTTACTTGTTGTTGGTAGTTGTAGATCCTTTGGGTAAACTGGCACTCCAGCTCTTCTCTCAAGCACTTTTTTCAGCTTTTGTAAATGGTAAGGGGAGCAGTTAAAGCCTTTGACCAATGGACAGAGAAACAACTTCATTAGCAAGAAAAAATTGGATCCATCCAGTCATTTATGCAATGAAATTTTAGGCAGTATAATTACATACTCCCCAATTCGCCACCTCACAGATACACCCTGCCTCATCCCTTAGAGGATTTTCAGTTGTTTTGGATGATTAGGTCTTTGGCACTCTGCCTATATCATCTGATTTGAGAAAAAAAAGGACTTTTTTCTTGAGAGGGAATTTTCTTTTCTGATTAAATTGTTTTCTCTTTTATTCCCCACAACACTTCCTATATATAGTGTTTTATATGGGGTACCCCAAAGGTCTTAGCGAAGTTTTAAATGTCAATACCTTCAAAAGTATACATGTAAAAAAAAGTATACTTGTAAAAAAAAAGTCATTTGAAAGTTTAATTTTTCAACTTTTTTATATAGCGTAGCAGAGAAAAAATTATCTCTTCTTCTCACCCATCGCAAGGTTTATGGCTAAGGCACCTAATAATAAAAGACAGATTAACAAGAGAAAATCATACAAATTTGTTTAACATAGGTTTTATGTGTCATGGGAGTCTTCAGAAATGAAGACCCAAAGAAACGTGGAAACCTGTGTATTTTTATGCTTAGGTATGATAAAGAGTGGACAGCTTGCAGAAGTATGATTGCCCAAAGGGGATACAATGTAATGGTAATAAACTGGGGGGACCTTAGCAAGGCCTATTTGTTCAAATTCTTCTCTGTGTCCCTGTGTCTTCAGAGATAAGAACATTCTTCATAAAGTAGGTTTTATGACCTACTTTACAGGAGGGTCAGAGAACTCTTTTGTGGCCTGCTTCAGAGAAGAAATGGTGGGAGTTCAGAGAGAACTTCCTGCTTCTGCTGTTTTCTCAAATGCCAAGGTGCCATATTTCGGGTAGCATGTCCTGAACCCTATCAACAGTCACTACATTTTGTGATTTTTTGAATGATACATATTTAATTTCTGTCTTTCTGATCGAAGACGGCAAACATGGACCAAAAAAAGAAATTTATTATTCAAAATTCACCAAAATGCATAAAAGTAAAGAAATTGAAATAACACTTTCAAGGGATTTTGTTGTTGTTTGTAGCGCATATACTTTTGAAGTAATTAAAGCTAAAACTGTATTAAGAATAGGGCCAGCCCGTGGCTCACTCGGTAGAGTGTGGTGCTGATAACACCAAGGCCATGGGTTCGGATCCCTATATAGGGATGGCCGGTTGGCTCACTGGCTGAGCGTGGTGCTGACAACACCAAGCCAAGGGTTGAGATCCCCTTACCGGTCATCTTTAAAAAAAAAAAAAAAAAAAAAAAAAAAACTGTATTAAGATTTCTGGGATATCCTATACATACTCTTATGCCTCAGTTTGAACTGAAGTAAATTGCTTGTACCCGAAGTCATTTCCCAAGCAGCAAGAGCACCCAAACCATGCTTAGAAATAGTTATTTCACTGAAATATCTAAACTATTTAAAAGCCTTGATTTAGCCAACAATGGGGGGTCACTATGCAAGGTTTTCACGTATCTCTGTTCATAACACAAAAACTAATGCTAAACTAATGCCAAGAATTCATAACGATAAGCACAATGAATATTTATATCTTAAAGCTGTCTTTTCTAGAACT
>NW_007731150.1:62881-66108 GCF_000696425.1 Galeopterus variegatus | reverse complement strand
ATCCCTATATAGGGATGGCCGGTTGGCTCACTGGCTGAGCGTGGTGCTGACAACACCAAGCCAAGGGTTGAGATCCCCTTACCGGTCATCTTTAAAAAAAAAAAAAAAAAAAAAAAAAAAACTGTATTAAGATTTCTGGGATATCCTATACATACTCTTATGCCTCAGTTTGAACTGAAGTAAATTGCTTGTACCCGAAGTCATTTCCCAAGCAGCAAGAGCACCCAAACCATGCTTAGAAATAGTTATTTCACTGAAATATCTAAACTATTTAAAAGCCTTAGATTTAGCCAACAATGTGGTGTCACTTTGCAAGGTTTTCAGCTATCTCTGTTCATAACACAAAAACTAATGCTAAACTAATGCCAAGAATTCATAACGATAAGCACAATGAATATTTATATCTTAAAGCTGTCTTTTCTAGAACTGATTTATGAAAAGTGTTCGTTTTCAGCTATCTCTGTTCATAACACAAAAACTAATGCTAAACTAATGCCAAGAATTCATAATGATAAGCACAATGAATATTTATATCTTAAAGCTGTCTTTTCTAGAACTGATTTATGAAAAGTGTTCGTTACAAACTGATCCTGCTTACATGACTACTCCACAAACCAGTTAAACTCTGTCTTTAATATAGAGCTGTTTAATATTCTAAAATGGGTTGTGATTGACTTTATTAATTGCTAAATTGATATTTTATGCAATTTTTTTCCTTAGAAGTAATTGTAAAAATTAGTTTCATTTTAAGGCATTAAATGACTGTGTTTCTAATAAAATAATTATACATGTTTACAAGTGGTTTTTTAAAAATAATTGCACCCTCATTTTGTTGCTTCTTTTTCAAATTCTCTGTCTGCAAGGCTGAGACAGAGGGATTTTCAAGGCAGAGAACAGAATTTAAGGATGGGGAAGCCAGGGGTAGGGGTGAAGAATTATCTCCATAGAACTTAGAGAAGGAATCTCATGGGTCAGAAAACTTCGGTTTGAGTAATTACTATATGACAGACATTTTTACAAATATCCCACATTAATCCATGGGGTAGGAATTCTTAACCATATTTTACAGATGAAGAAACAAATTTTTAGAGAAAAAAGCCACTAACCCAAACTCACATAGCCATGTGATAATGCTAGATTCCTACTCAGTGCTTGGGGCTGACATCTGTTGGTGGCAGTAACAAAGAAACAGTTTGTGAAATGTAGCTTTCTCCAACTAAGACCAGAGAAGAATCAAAAATTTATATCCCCCTTCCCAGTTGACACCTGCTGAAGATAACCCCAAATTTGCTATGCATTGTGCCTACTCATTACATAACCAAACTATGAGAAGATTATTTTAAGATTATTATGCTTTCTTTTCTATTTCTTCACTATCCATTTCAAATATTAAGTACTTACTACTTGCTGGCCATTGTTCTAAGTTCTGAGCCTATAGCAACAAACAAAACAGACAATAACTCCATGGGACTTACTAATAGACAGATAATAAACAAGTTACTGTTATTGGACTAATCATGTCCCCCAAATTCGTATGTTGAAGTCCTAACCCCTAGTACCTCAGAATGTAATTGTTTTTGGAGATAAGGTCTTTAAAAGAGGAAATTAAATTAAAATGAAGTCTTTAGGGTGGGTCCTAATCCAATATGATTGGTATCCTTGTAAGAAAAAGAAATTAGGACACAGACATGTTCAGAGGAAAGACCATGTGAAGACACAGGAAGAAGATGGCCATTGACAAGCCAGAGAGAGAGCCCTCAGAAAAAAACTAACACTGCCAACTCCTTGATCTCAGACTTCTGGCCTCCGGAAATGTGCGAAAGTAAATTTCTGTTTTTTAAGCCACTTAGTTTGTGGAACTTTGTTATAGCTGCCCTAGCAGACTAATACAGTTTGATAGTATAATAGTGACAAGTCAAAGCAGAGAGAGAGGTTGCAGTTTTAAATAAGGTGATCAAGGAACGTCTCTCTGAGAAGGTGATTTTTGCATAAAGATCTGAAGAAAGAGAAGGAGGGAGCCATGCAGGTGTCTGGGAGAACCAGCACTGGCAAAAGCCATGGGAAAGAGTGTCCCATTATTTTGGAGGAACCACAGCAAGGCCCAAGTGCTGGAGCAGAGAGTGAGTGGAGAAACAGGAGATGAGTCAGAGAGATAACAGGGACCAGATCCTGTAGGGCCTGTGGACCATAGTGAACACCTTGGCTTCTACCCAGTGAATCAGGAAGCCATGAGCAGAGGAGTTTTATGATCTGATTTCTGTTTTTCCTGTATCAGTCTGTCTGCTCTTTTGAGAATAGGGCATACAGGACATATGAGACCATTTAGGATACTACTAAAATAGCCCAGACTAGTGAAGATGGTGATTTGGAAAAGGGTTGTGGTAGATAGCACGTTGCCTTACATCCTTGTACCATCCTTAGATATTAAAAACCTCATGCACATGTGGAAAGGACAATTGGGTTGTTTGGTTCTACGCAAATGCTCTTTTTATGTGTGAATGTCTGCTTTGCTCTAGTTATTATAGTTACTGTCATAAGGTTGTACGTGTTCCACCTAGAGTACAAGCTGCTTGAAAGTAGAGTCCTCTTTTTCTCATGTTTGTAGCACCCTGCAGCACCTGGAACTGTTCTTTCTGTACAGAGGCTTGATAAATTTGCCTATTTAATGAATTCAAGATTAGCAGTAAACCTAACCTTTTTTTCTAGTACATTGACTTGAATCGATATAAAAATATGTTTGAGAGACATTGCCCACTGGGAATTTATATTTGGAAAGAGAGAGAGATAAAGAGAGACAGAGAAATAAAGGGAGAAAAGTATGTAACTTTTTCCTTCTTTCCTTTTTTTTTTTTTCTTCTTCTACCTCTCCTTTTTATTGAATTTTCTTTGGTATGATACTTTCTTTTAAAAAGTCAACATTTTCATTTGTACTTTCTGAATATTTTTGGAATACTGTATAGCCCTTAAAATTTTCAGAAGAAAAGAAGGAAGAAAGAAAGCAAGAAAAAAGGATGGAGAATGAAAACTCACTATAGGCTCAGCAATTTTCTAGATATATCTCATTAGTTAATCTGTGCATTTGTAAACTGGGTATTTTATCCACTTTTTACACTCAAGAAAAACTCATGTGTGAAGAAATGTAATTATATACCTAAAGTTACACAACTATTAAGTTTCAGAATCAAGACTTGAACCCAAGGAGGGGCAGAGAAAGATGGAAGGGTAGG
>NW_007731150.1:61148-62699 GCF_000696425.1 Galeopterus variegatus | reverse complement strand
TTTTTTTTTTTTTCTTCTTCTACCTCTCCTTTTTATTGAATTTTCTTTGGTATGATACTTTCTTTTAAAAAGTCAACATTTTCATTTGTACTTTCTGAATATTTTTGGAATACTGTATAGCCCTTAAAATTTTCAGAAGAAAAGAAGGAAGAAAGAAAGCAAGAAAAAAGGATGGAGAATGAAAACTCACTATAGGCTCAGCAATTTTCTAGATATATCTCATTAGTTAATCTGTGCATTTGTAAACTGGGTATTTTATCCACTTTTTACACTCAAGAAAAACTCATGTGTGAAGAAATGTAATTATATACCTAAAGTTACACAACTATTAAGTTTCAGAATCAAGACTTGAACCCAAGGAGGGGCAGAGAAAGATGGAAGGGTAGGACTCTCTAGTCCCCCTACAAAAACATCAGTTTGAACAACTATCCACTCATGAAACTATCTTCACAAGAATTAAGGAAACTAGATGAGAGATCACAGTACCTGGTTGTAGCACAGTAATATGAAAAGACTCACTGAAGAGGGTAGGAAGGAGAGTTTTACATTACCCACACCACCTTGCCCCCAAATCCAGACAGCACAGAGAGAGCTACCATCCATTTTGGAGGAAAAGAGGGAAGTGAACACAGAACTTTGCCTAGGACCCCAACTCTGGGCCTGCTGCAGTAAAACGTACACCATGCAGACACCCACAGCCAAATATTTTAGGCCACTAGCCCTGGACTGAGCTTGTAGAATTGCCTCAGTGCCTAGTGGGACCACACAGCACCAGTCTTCAGGCTTTCATGGCAGTCTTGATCTTCAGCCTGCACCATCACCAGGCCTACTTCAGTGGCCCTGGGCTCTGGACATCCCTCAAAGGCAGGCAGACCTCAGCAGCCCCAGTTTCTGGTATGCTCCACTGTTGCACTGGGCACTCTGCTCAGGGCTTCTGGCATGAATGTGCTGGCTGCAGTGAGCCCCAGAATTCTGGTACACCCCAGCACCACACCTACTTTAGCAGGCCCCAGGCTTTTGTAACTGCCTCACTGGCCACAGCTTCCCCAAGCTTTTGGCAAGCACCAGTGTCACACCTGCCACAGAGCTTTCTCAAACAAAGCCAGTCTGTGAAGAGTGGAATAAGTACCTACTTCTTCAAATGCACAGACATTGACACATGACCACAAGAATCAAGAACAATCAAGGAAACATGACATCATCAAACAAAAGTAATATGCCAATGACCGACACTAATAAAGTGAAGATGTAGGAACTGTTTGACAAAAAAATCAAGATAACTGCTCTAAGAAAACTCAGCGAACTTCAAGATAATGCAAAGAAACAAATTGATGAAATGAAGAACACAATGTGATCAAAATGGGAAATTTAAGAGTGATTGAAATAATTTTTAAAAATCAAACAAATTTTGGAGCTGAAAAGAATAATAAATGAAATGAAAAATGCAATAGAGAGCATAAACAGCAGAATGATTTAGCAAAAGAATAAAGTCTGTAAACTTGAAGACATATTATTTGAAAATATACAGCCATAGGAGAAAAAAGAAAAAAT
>NW_007731150.1:55779-60898 GCF_000696425.1 Galeopterus variegatus | reverse complement strand
TCTGTAAACTTGAAGACATATTATTTGAAAATATACAGCCATAGGAGAAAAAAGAAAAAATAGAATGAAAAGGAATGAAGGAAGCTTATGAGGTTTATGGAACAGCATCAAAAGGGCAAATATTCAAGTCATAGGAGTTTAAGAAGGGGAAGAGAAGGATAAAAGAGTAAAATCTTATTTAGAGAAATAGGCACAAAATTTTTCAAACCTGCAGAAACATGTAAATAACCACATATGGGAAGGTCAAAGGTCTCCAATCAGATTTAATCCAAATAAGAGTACCCCAAGACATATTATAATCAAACTGTCAAAAATCAAAGACAAAAAGTAGATCCTGAAGTAGCAAGAGAAAAGAAGCAAATAACATGTAGGAAAGTTCCAATACAACCAGCAGCAATATCTCAGCAGAAAACTTCATTCAGGAGAAAGTGGGATAATTTATTCAAAGTACTGAAGCAGAAAAAAATTCAGAATACTGTACCCAGAGAGGCTTTTCTTCAGAAATGCAGGCAGGATAAAGATTTTCCCGGAAAAACAAAAGCTGAGAAAGTTTATCACCACCAGACCTATTTTACAAGAAATGCTAAAAAGGAGTTTTTCAAGCTAAATGAAAAAGATGCTAATGAGCTACATGAAAAATCTGAAAGTATGAAACACTGTTAAAAGTAACCACACAGTCAAATTCAGAACACTCTAATACTGTAATAGCAGTGTATAATTATGTATATCTTTAGTATAAAGGTTAAAAGACAAAACTATTTTAAAAAATAGGTACAATAATTTGTTAAGAAATGCATAATATAAAAAGATGTAAATTGTGACATCAAAAATTCAAAATGTGAGAGGAGGAGTAAAAGTGTAGAGTTTTTTTCCCTATGATTAAAGTTAAGTTATTATCAGCTTAAAATAACCTGTCATGATTATAAGATGCTTTTTGGTGGCCCCATGGTAACCACAGAGCAAAAACCTGCAGTAGATACAGAAAATATAAAAAAAACAAGGAATCAAAACATACCCCTAGAGAAAATTTCCTTAACCACAGAGGAAAACAGCAAGAGAGAAAGAAAGTAGCAATGGATATACAAAACAACCAGAAAACAATTAACAAAATGGCAATAGTAAGTCCTTACCTATTAATAATTACCTTAAATGTAAATGTATTAAATTCTCTAACTGTAAAACATAGCTTGGATGAATGGATGGAAAAATAAGAACTGACTATATTCTACTTTCAAGAGACTCACTTCAAGTACACTTGAAGTCACTACAAGGACACACAATATAAAAGTGAACAGATTTAAATATATATATATAATATTTAAATATATATATATATTTCATGCAAGTAGAAACCAAAAGAAGGCAGGAGTAGCTATACTTATACCAGATAAAATAGACTTCAAGTCAAAAACTGTAAAAATAAACAAAGAAGGCCATTATACAATGATAAAGGGGTGAATTCAGCAAGAGAATATAATTGTAAATATACTTGTATATGCATCCAACATTGGAGCACCAGATATAAAAATCAAATATGAGTATATCTGAAGGGAGAGATAGACTGCAATACAATATTAGTAGAGAATTTCAAAACCCCACTTTTGGCACTGGACAGATCATCCAGTCAGAAAATCAATATGGAAATGTTGGACTTAAACTACACTCTAGATCAAATGGACTTAACAGATATATACAGAATCTTTTATCCAACAGCAGCAGAATACACATTTTTCTCAACTGCACATTAATCACTCTCTAGGATTGATCATATGTTAGGCCACAAAACAAGTCTTAACAAATTAAAGAAGATTGAAATTATATCAAGTATCTTTTCTGACCAAAATAGTATAAAACTATATATCTATAACAGGAGGGACTTTGGAAAATTCACAAACACATGAAAATTAAACAACATTTCTGAACAACCAATGGGCCACAGAATAAATTTGAAAGGGAATTTAAATATTTTTTTAATTAAAAAAATTTTTCATTTAAAAAATTTTTTAAAATTTTTTAAATTTTACTTCTCAATATACATTGTAGTTGATTTTCATTCCCCTTTACCCATTCCTCTCCACCCCCTCCCCACCCACCTACATCATATCTGTTCACTTGTCTTAAATAGTGCAAGTAAAATTTTTAAAATTATTGAAAAGCAATTCAAAGAGGAAAGTTTATAGCAATAAATGCCTACACCATAAAAGAAGAAAGATCTCAAACAAACAATCTAAGGTTGTACTTCAAGGAACTAGAAAAATGAAGACAAACTAAGTCCAAAGTGAGTTTTTTTTAAAGTAAATAATAAAGATCAGAGCAGAAATAAATGAAATAGAGACTCGAAAAACAATAGAAAAGATCAACAAAATAAAGAGTTCATTTTTGAAAAGATAAACAAAATTGACAAACCTTTTGCTAGACTTACTAAAAACAAGACAGAAGACTCAAACAAATAAAACCAGAAACAAAAAAGGAGACATTACAACTGATATGAAAGAAATGCAAAAGATTATAATAGACTATTATGAACAATTATAGACCAACAAATTGAATAACCTAGAAGAAATGGGTAAATTCCTTGTGCATACAACCTCCCAAGACTGAACTATACAGAAACAGAAAATCTTACAGATCAATAATGAATAAGGAAATTGAATCAGTAATTTTTAAAAACTCCCATTAAAGAAAAGTCCAGGACCTGATGGCTTTACCACTGAATTCTATCAAACACTTAAAGAAGAAATAATACCAATTCTTCTCAAATTTTTCCAAAAAATTGAAGAGGAGGGCATCCTTCCAAACTTATTTTATAACACCAGCATCACTCTGATACCAAAGTCAGACAAATATTCTACAAAAAAAAAAAGACCCTGCATGTCAATATCCCAGATGAATATAGATGCAAAAATCCTCAACAAAATACTAGCAAACTGAATTCAACAGTACATTTAAAAAGATCATTTACCATGTGCAAGTGGGATTCACTCCACAGATGCAAGATGATTCAGTGTAAGTAAAGCAATAAGTGTGATACCTCATGTTAACAGAATGATGGAAAAATATGGTAATTTTAATAGATGCAGAAAAATTATTTGACAAAATTTGACCTCCTTTTATGATAAAAACTCTCAAAAATTAGGTATAGAAGGAATGTACCTCCACACAATAAAAGCCGTGTATGACAAAACCATAGGTAAGATCATACTCAATGGTGAAAAGTTGAAAACTTTTTTCTAAGATCCAGAACAAGAAAAGGATGCCCACTATTGCCACTTCTGTTTAATATTGTACTGGAGGTCCTAGTCAGAGAAATAGGCAAGCAAAAGGGAAAAAGAAAAAAAAAAAAGGCACCAAAATTAGAAAGTAGGTAGTCAAATTGTCCCTGTTTGCAGACAACATGAACTTATATACAAAAAACCCTAAAGACTTCACCAAAAAACTCTTAGAAGTAATAAACAAATTTAGTAAAGTTGCAGAAAACAAAATTAACACACAAAAATAAGTAGCATTTTTTATATATTAACAGCAAACTACCTGAGGAAAAAAATCAAGAAAACAATCCCATTTACAATAGCTACCAAAACAATAACATATTTAAGAATAAATTTAACAAAGGTGAAAGATCTCTGCACTAAAAACCATAAAACAGCAATGAAAGAAATTGAAAGAGGCTCAAATAAATAGATATCTCATGTTCATAAACTAGAAGAATTAATATTGTCAACATGTCTATACCATCCAGAACAATCTACAGATTTAATGCAATCTCTTATCAAAATACCAAAGACATTCTTCAGAGAAATAGAAAAAACAATCCTAAAGTTTGTATGGAACCATGAAAGATCCTGAAGAGCCAAAGCAATCTTGAGAAAAAAAATAAAGCTGGATTCATAACACTCCTTGACTTTACAATATACTACAAAGCTACTGTGATGAAAACAGCATGGTATTGGCATAAAAACAGACACATGGACCACTGGAACAGAAACCCAATATAAATAGTTATAACCCGATATAATCCAGTTATAAATCTATGCATTTATAGCCAACCAATCTTCAGCAAAGACACCAAGAATACACCATGCAGAAAAGACAATCTGTTCATTAAAAAGGGTTGAAAACTTGGATATCCATATGCAGAAGAATAAAATTAGACCCTTATCTCACACCATATACAAAAGTCAACTCAAAATGAATTAAGTATTTAAATGTAAGACAAAACTATGAAACTACTAGAAGAAAACACAGAAGAAAAGCTCCATGACATTGGTCTGGGCAATGACTTTTTGGATATGACTCCAAAAACACAGGCAACAAAAGCAAATGTAGACAAATGGGATTACATTGAACTAAGAAGCTTCTGCACAGCAAAGGAAATAATCAACAGAATGAAGAGACAACCTACTCAATGGGAGAAAAATATTTGAGAATCATATGTGTGATAAGGAGTTAATATCCAAAATATTTAAGGAACCCAAACAACTCAATAGCAAGAAAAATAAACCAATTAAAAAATGGGCAAAGGAACTGAATAGACATTTCTCAAAAGAAAACATACAAATGGCCAACTGGTATAGGAAAAATGCTCAACATCACTAATCATCAGGGACATGCAAGTTAAAATCACAATGAGGCATCACCTCCCACCTGTTAGAATGGCTATTATCAAAAAGATGAAAGATAACAAATGCTGGCGAGAATGTGGAGAAAAGGAAATCCTGGCACACTGTTGGTGGAATGTAAACTAGTACAGCCATTATGGGAAACAGTATGGAGGTTCCTCCAAAAATTAAAAATAGTACTACTACATGGTCCAGTAATAGCACTACTAGGTATATATCCAAAGGAAATAAAATCAGTATGTTGAACAGATATCTGCACTCCCATGTTTATGGCAGCATTATTCACAATAGCCAAGGTAGAATCAACCTAAGTGTCCATCAGCAGATGAACAGATAAAGAAAATGTGGTATAAATACACAATAGAATACTAGTCAGCCATAAAAAAAGAAGGAAATCCTGTCATTTATGACAACATGGATGAAACTGGAGGACATTATGTTAAGTGAAATAAGCGAGGCACAGAAACATAAATACCACATGATCTCATTTATGTGTGGAA
>NW_007731150.1:50438-54589 GCF_000696425.1 Galeopterus variegatus | reverse complement strand
AAAAAAAAAAAAAATTATGCTTTGTCTTCATTACTGTTATTGTTAATATTGAGTTTTGCTTTTTCACTTCTTAATACGGACCAGTTTAATGATTAGATTTAAAACCTGAGGCTAATTTTTCATCCTTCATATTCTCAAATATGAACTTCCCAACCCTTTGGCATTTTCAGCTACAGCAGGCAGGAGGTTGAGCCACCCCCGGTGGGGAGAATCAAGGAGGTGCTCTCTAGCCTTTGGGTCAGGGAGAAGACTTGGGTGGCAATGTCATGAGAGTCGGTTTCCCCCGGGTGGTCAGATGGCTCCCTTCTTTGCTCCTTTTGTTTCTTCCCCCTTCCTTTGATCAAATGCTCTCAGCTTCTCCCTCCAAGCTTCTCCCGCTTCTCTTACCTCTGCCCCTCCCTGACCCCTCCTACACTTTCTAGCCCCTCTTCAGCCCAAATGCCAAGAATGTGGATTATGTAAAAAGGCAAAGAAATGAGATGTTTGCAAAACCAGGCAATAGAGAAGAAAGCAAAATTTCTCTTCAAATATAAGAAGAAAAAGAAAATCCCATAAAAGAAACTGTTATGTGGTGATGACTCAGATATTGCAGCTTGGGAGGGGCTGGGTCATTTCAGATCTCACAGGAAGGTAAGCTTGTCCAATGCAGAGGGTGAGATCTTGAGAAATAATAACTGGCCCCAGGTGAGGTACTCTGTGATATTGTGATATAATAAAAATATATATTTGGTGTCTGCCCCCATTCCTGAGACAGAATCCTAAAGCCCTTGTAAATAAGGGTGCTAAGAGAATATTTTATTTTAATATTTGGCCTTTGACCCCAGTTCTTGACACAGAGCTCCTAAGACTTTGTAGTTTCCCAAGTTATAGGAACATCTGACAAAGAACTCCTAAATCCCTTGGAATTTCCTGGGTGACAGAAAAATCTTTTGTTCTAGTAAGGTGACTCTTGGACTCCTAGAGAGCCTCAGGATGGGGATGGTTGTGAACAAAACCAACCATGTGCTTAGAGGGTTGGGACTTTCAGTCTGGGGAAGGGAGAGAGGATAAAGGTTGATTACCAATGGTTAATGATGTAATCAGTTATATCTATGTAATAAAGCCTCCATAAAAACCCAACAGGACAAGGTTCAGAGAGCTTCTGGGTGGCTGAACACATGGACGCTCATGGAAGGTGGCATGTCCAGAGAGAGTTGAAAGCTCCGTATCTCTTCTCACATACCTTGCCCTGTGCATTTTTCCCATCTGGATATTTATCTGTATCCCTTGTAATATCCATTATAAAATTGTTTCCCTGAGTTCCGTGAGCCACTCTAGCAAATTAATTAAACCCAAGCAGAAGGTCATGGGAACTCTGATTTATAGCTGGTTGGTCAGAAGCATGTACAGGTGACAACGTACTACTTGTGCTGGGTGTCTGAAGTTGGAGGGCAGTCTCATAGGACTGAGTCTTTACTCTGTAGGATCTGATTATAACTCCAGGTAGATAGTGTCAGAATTGAATTGAACAACAGGACACCAGAGGCGAAGTATTCTATGTTGAGTGTGTGAGGGTGGGAAAAGCACTTGGCGTTTGGTCACGTACTCCCAGAGCCATGTGAGAATGTGGGAGGCCTGTGAGTTATTCCTCCAGGAGATCTAAGAGGACCTCTCAGTGGAGTTGACACATGAACAGGGTTGTTGCTGAGCACAGCATGGCTCTTCAGTTGAAACAGGGACAGGGTCATCTGTCTCCCTCAACAGAGGAGTGGTCAAAGACATGAAGTCCTCCAAGACCCTCCATGATATGGCCTCTGGAAACCCCTTCAGTTTTTTGTGTTACTCTCTTTTGTGTCACTCTGCTCCAGCCACAAGTCCTCGTGCTGTTCCTCAAACTCACCAAGACAGTCTCTTTCCTGACTCCCTCTCTGCATCCCCTGCTTGCAGGCCACCTCTTCAGAGAAGCTTTCTCTGATCCACTTTATAAAATAGAAAGTCCTATCATTCTCTATCCCCTTTCCTATTTTACCTTTATCAGCATTTTTTCTGACTCCCTCTCTGCATCCCCTGCTTGCAGGCCACCTCTTCAGAGAAGCTTTCTCTGATCCCCTTTATAAAATAGAAAGTCCTATCATTCTCTATCCCCTTTCCTATTTTACCTTTATCAGCATTTTTTTCTACCTGGCATTATATTTTATCTGTTATGTGTTTATCTTATCATTTTTTTCTCCCCCATAAGAAGGTAAGCCCCTGTATTTAGACCTTTCCCTCCTTCCACCTTCTTTGCAGACCTGGAAAGATCCTTTCGTTCTGGGTTGGCTGCACAACTTTTGCTTTGCTATAGAATTTAATCACCAAGAAGATTTTACACAAAAGCTCTTCACGATCAGGGCCAACATTTCTCACAATTCATTTTTGAATCCAGATAGGATTGTCTTATCCCCATTTAACCCTTCCTGTCTTTCTTTCTTTGTCTTTATGAATTATCCAAGCATGATTCTTTCTACCTCACCCTTACCTATGCCCTAGCCTGTGTCAATAGCTCTGCCTCAGCTCCAAGGGCCTGATTGAGACCTAGGGTAAAAAATGTCAAGTGGGACCCAGTAGCACAATTGAGTTTTTCTTCAGATTCATTGAGCTGCTTGAGTTCAGGTACATAGTAGGTGGAGGGCTGGGTTACACGGGGATGAAGCTTACAACAGAAAAGGAAAGGGGCAAGGGTGTTGATGATGTATGCAATAGAGGCCTCACAGAGATGGATTTTGGAATCTACCTGGGGAAGTGCAGAAGTGGGGACTGACCATGGATGGTTGTGATAGGCTGAATAATCCACCGCCCCCCCCAAGATATCCACGTCCTAATCACTGGAATCTGTGAGTATTACCTTATATGACTAAAGAGACTTTGCAGATATGATTAAGTTCAGGATCTTGAGATGGAGAGGTTATCCTGGGTTGTCCAGTGTGCCATAATTGTCATCACAAGGGTCCTTATAAAAGAGGGGAAGGAAGGCCAAAGGAACAAGAAGGTGATATGATGACAGAAGCAGAGATTAGAGTGATGCCCTTTGAACACAGAGGAAGGCCACGAAGCCAGGAATTTAGATGGTTTCTAGAAGCTGAAAAAAGCAAGGACATGGATTCTGTCCTAGAGCCTCTAGGCAGACCCAGACCAGCCAACATCTTGACTTTAGCCCAGTGACTGATTTTGAAATTCTGACCTCTAAAATGGTAAGAGAATAAGTTTGTGTTGTTTTGAGCTGAAAAGGGGTTGGGGGAGGGGGGTGGTTCTGCCTATGGCTGTGTGAGAGCTGTCCATTGCCAGCGTGTCCTCTGAGTTTAATCAGAAAGCCACTCATTGAGTCATTACTGTCATCATCCTCCTCATCATTAGCATTTTCAGGATCACCATCACCACAGCAGCAACAGCTGACATCCACTGAGCACTTACCTTATACCACATGCCTTGGTCAGTGTTTACCATGCACTATCTAATTTTCATATTTATAATAACCTTGTGTAGAAGGTACTATTATGACTCTTATTTTAGAGCTGTAGAAAATGAGGTTGAAAGTTAATTTTTTGCACAGGAGTTTTTTAGGCTTCCTACCAAGTAGGGAAATACACAGGTTTCCTATTTTATGGTTTGCCAGATTGTGCTGAGCAGGTTTTGAGACTGTTATAGGGAAGGGGAAAGAATAATGGACCCAATTTCTTAGTATCTGCCTTTCCTCTTTGGGATTTGTGGTGGGGGAGCAGATGAACCAACCTAAGACATAACCCTAGTCCCAGACAAGCTAAATATTAACAGAAGGGGAATAATTAAATTATACTGTATATTGAAGTGATGAAATACTATATAGATTTTAGAATGATATCTTTTGAGAACAATATCTTTTTACATGTGTGGTTATATAAAAATCATTGTAATGGGCCGGCCCGGTGGCACACTTGGTAGAGTGCGGCGCTTGGGAGCGCGGTGGCGCTCCCGCCGAGGGTTCGGATCCCATGTAGAGACCGGTCCGCTCACTGGTTGAGCACAGTGCGGGTGCGACACCGAGGGTTGTGATCCCATTGCCAGTCACAGTATGGGCACGACACTGAGGGTTGCCATCCCGTTACCGGTCACGAAAAAAAGACAAAAAGGAAAAAAATAAAATAAAAAAATAAAAA
>NW_007731150.1:31238-49848 GCF_000696425.1 Galeopterus variegatus | reverse complement strand
AAGTAATACTTATTGATTAAAGAATAATCCCCCAGGAATACAGGCGAACTAACTCCATGCCTGTGAATGATAACAGATTACCTTGAAGGATAGTGCAATGGGTGATGAAAAGTTTGAGAATTCTTCAATTAAAATTCTTTTCCCCTTATAAAGGGACTTTCCCGTCCTTTAACCTATGTCTTCTGAGCCTCTTTTAGAGCATAAAATGTGCTTATTTGTGCCAATCTTAGTATCCCTGTTCTCTGTAGTGCCCAGAAAACTTACTAACTTCTCAATCAACATCAGGAAATAAAGTTGGTGGTGACAGAGGAGATGACATATTTAAAAGAGTTTGGGAACTGTATGATTGGTGTACAGAATAAATTGGTGTTTACATGATCATTGGAGTAGCCCTGGGAAAGTTGCTTTCTCCCAAATCTTCCTTTCCTTCTATCACAGTCTGAAATGTCCCATTAGAGGATAATTTGTCCAGCCTAAGATATCACTAAAAATATAAATATCCAAGGAAATACAGTAAGCCATTCTCAGTTATCATTAGTTAATCAGGTCCTTTTCAATAATGCCAAGCTCTGAGAGAGGGCCTTGCTCTAGGGTAGAGTGGAAATAAAGGGATGCTACACAGTGCATGAAATGCTAGGGGTGGGAAGCTGGCAAGGAAGAAATATGCAGAACCATTGAGAACCCAGGTGAGTTAAGCATAACAGAAGAGCACTGAACTAGGAGTGTGAATGCCTGGATTGTAGCCCCACCTTAGTCACCAACAGTTATGGGAAAGTCTGCAGAGAAGTTTTGATACACATTAGTGCCTGCCACCTCCATAGTTCCTTCAGATGAAAGCAGACTACGGCCACCTGGTCACTGGTGATGGGCCCAAGGACAGCTGATCCACGGGCCAGGTGGCAGCCTTCAAGAAGGTCTGGCACAAGAATCTTGCCCAAAATAAATAAAAATGAAATACATGAACCAACAAGTTCCTCTCTCTTAGGAAGTTTGAAGGCTAAACAGAAGGAGAGAGGTTAGCAATGGGCACAAGCTGGATGAACTACAGAGAGAACCAGTAAGCAGAAACTATCGTCAGGAGACGCCAAGAGTCAGCAGAAGCTGTAAAGAAGACAGATGAGTTTTTTTTTATTTTTTTGCTTGTTTTGTTTTCCAGGTTATTAACCTAAGGCAGCAGAAGGAGTAGGGTCAGTAAAAGTAGAGACTGAGTGGAGTGGGAGCGTCACAAGGCATAACCCTTGAGCAGGGAGTAGGAGTTCCCTGCTGCTGAGCCCATGGCCAGATGGCCTGGATTCTGCACTGTATCAATTCCTGCAGAACCTAAAGTTTGTTAGGTTCCATTCAACCAGCTTCCTTTAAGCCCAGATGTACAGCTACTGGGATTGTGTCTTACCTTTATCACTTCCCTGTGTGGCCCAGGTCCTCCCACCACACAATCCCCTCTGACTCCTACACACACACACACACACACACAAGCACGCATGCCCTACACACACACACACACACACACGCACACATTCACACACACATGCACGCACATATCCACCATGGAATAAAAGAGTAAGCCAGAATGTGCCTCTGTTGCTTTCAACTCCAGAGCCTTGTTAACTTTAGATAAGTTTCTCTGACAGTAAGTTTTTTCTGAACTGAAGGAGTTGAATTTCACAAGACAGTCTGCAAGGGCCCATCCAAGTCTTGTCTTTAGAATTCCATGAATATAATAAAGATGTGAAGAGATTAGGATTGGATCATGTTTTATATTACACTAACTTCATCCATATTAAGGGAGACAGGTTCTAAGAATTTACCCCTTCCTTGTTGTGGAAATCCAGTGAATAATTGTAACCTGCCATATCAAGTAACAAGACAACAGGGAGAGCCCATGAGTGGGTGAAGCATGTGCGTGCAGGACGAAGGGAGGTGAAGAGTGGGGTGACAGGGACTAGCAGTCAGCTCAGAGGACAAGTTGAGAAGGAGAGTGGGCTGAAGCAGTCGGGACTGTAGGGGAGGAGCTGGGGTTTGCTTCTTTGAAATGAGTCTTAATCACGTTATTTGAGTGTATGCAATGGGTCTGGTGCCTTTTCTCCAAATGATGTTGACACATGTCTGCTCAAATAAATTAATGCTCCCATCTCCACTGACTCATTCATGGGAATGACAAGCATACACACTGACTGAAATAGAAAAAGGGGAGGGCACAGCTGCAGGACAAAGGAAAGCAGAGACATTGTATGGTTTATCAAACCATCTCCTGGCCACAGGATAATACCCAAACTCCAGCTATGTGCATGATTGGCCCTGCCTCATCTTCCCCATCTTTGCCTTCCCACTGCACATTGTATGAGCCAACAATACTAAATATTTCTTGGCAGTTTAGTTATATTTTATGCTATTTCTTGCCTTCGTGCCTTCCCCTATGTATCCTCCTCTTTGCTGGGGGAGTCTTCACTCCCCTGCCTGTGCAGTGGACTCCTATTCTCCCCTCAAGACAAAATTCATATCCTCCCAACTAGAATATAAGCCCTGATAGGGCAGGGCCTTTTCTGTCTTGTTCATGGTTACATACCCAGTGACACATAGCCAATTCTCAGCCAAGTTCGTTAGGTGGATGAGTGGATGGATGGATGGCACTAAAGAAATAGTAAGGCAGACTTTATGTAAGTGGGACTATTGTGATAGGTGTACAGGGGGCTGCTACAATGGGGTCTTGCAGTAGAAGAGGGAAATCAGGCTCAACTCCAAATACAACAAGGAAAACTGGGAATTTATAGCCAAGCAGGGTGGAGGTCACTGGATAGAAAAGTACAGAGGAAACATCAGGGGTAAAGGAGGATTCCGGCTAAACAAAACTAACAAGAGTCTTGCTAAAGGCAGGACAAGGTGATCAGACATTACCTGGGGAATGGCGGAGGAGGAGGAGCCCTATTGGAAATCCAAGGTGATCAGATATTGAAGGTGGGGAGTTCTGGTTAAACTGACTTAGCAGGATTCTTATTAAAATTGGAAAATGCCGATGAACACAGAAGCCGAAAAGTCAGGGCTTAGTAGAGAAAAGAGTTCAGGGCAGCCTGAGTTTGGTCAAATAGAAAATCTTTGTTGGCGGATGCGTGGATGGGTGGGTGGGTGGGAAGATGGATGGATGGATGAACTTTCTCTTAATCCTCACAAGTCCCTTTGGGTGCAAGTCTCTCCTTTCCCAGTGTGCTTTCAGTACTTAGTACATGTCTTTAGTAGGCCTTATTCCCCAGAGACTAAAATCTCCTAAAGGAAAGATATCATGTAACAGCAGAAGCGGAACATGATTTGCGGAGAGGGGAGACCAAGGAGACCTGCTATTTACAACCACAAATTTCCATCTAAGAAGGCTGGATTCTGTTAAATAAAGAGTCCTACTGTCCTGTTAATCTCTTGAATAATTTTGATATCCAGTGGATCTGGGAACTGGATACCTTCCCAGAAAGCAAAGAGGAGAATTTGAAGGAGGAGGAGAGGAGGAAGGTGGCATGCAGGGGATCTGCTCTGGGTAAGAGAATGTGACAGCAGAAAGTGGCTGTTGGTGGTGACTGGATGATGTTTTAGATTTGAAGACATTTATCTTCTTGCAGCATAAACCCTCCTCTGCCTTCCTCAGTGTTTAGTGAGTCCTACAACACATGCTTGCAGTGAAAGGAGCTGGACTCCCTGTTTAGCAGGAAGAAGGAAGGGCACATAGCATTTTTCCAGGTGAATGATCAACCTATGAGCTCGGGAAAAGCAGGACTTTGGATCAGAACACACTGTAAGCCTCCTGGGCATACAGTCATCTTAGGGCGGGCTTTGGATTCCCTCAGGGCAGGGCCCAGGGAAGGCCCAGCTGATGTCTAATTCATAGAAGCCTCTGAACAAATTTGTTGGAGAAGAGCAGGGGAGGGAGAAAATGAAGGCTGAGGAAAGAGAAAAATGTAAATATTTGTACCATATTTTCAGAACTGAGTCTTGATTACTTAATGCAAACATGGAAATGAAAATAGTATACTTATAATAATCACTGCTGTCCAAGGTTAGAAACTGTACTCACAAGCTGTCAGCAGAGGCTTTAGCAAATTAAAAATTTGGGAAAATGTGTCTTGACCTCTCATTCATTACCTCCCAGACATCAGATGCTCTCCCAAAAGCATTTGCTTTGCCAAAGGGCAACTTTCTCACCCTGAAGATCTGTAAATGAAAGAATTGCTTGTGTATGGGAGAGGGAATGAAGAGTTTTATGCATGGGAGGTTGACCCACTCGATCAGTGAGTACATGACAAAGATTCAAACTTGCACCCCCCTCCCCTTCCCTCTATAAATCCTCTTGTCTGACACAGAACACGTAGAAGGGCCTAACAACTGCGTGTCACTGTGCACAAGATTCTCCACCATCTCTTCCTACCTCCCCTTTTCCACTCTCATGACCCTAATTTAGAATTAAATTAGGTTTAATTCCCCCCATCTTGTTCCCCAGCTACCAGATTAGCTTCCTGACTGGACTAACAGTTTATCTCTTCTCAATCAATTTTCCATCCTACCGTCAATCAATCTTAAAATGCTGGTTTGATTCTGTACTCACCTGTGGGCGGCTGAAGAATTAAGAATAAGCCCCACTCCAGCATGTCTCCTGGGCTTATTCAAGTCTCTGCTCAAATGCCTTCTCCAATTCTCTGCTCCCTCAGGTAGAATTTAGTCCTCCCCATTCTCTAGACAGCATGCTTTTTATACTCTCCTACTATTAGAATTAATTGTCTATGTATTTGTTTTTACACAAGATTGTGGTCCCCTGCAGCACACTACCATGCTTTAGTTTTCTGTAGCTCTGTGGCTCTGGCCCAACACATGCACTTCCTGACTATTTGTTGAATGAATGACAGACATGAAATACATATTTTTGAAGTAATTATGATGCTACAGTATTCAAAGCTCCTCACAATTTGGAGTAAGACAATTGTGAGATAGCGGAAAAATAAGGATTTGGGAACAGACAAACTAAAGTTGCAATCTAGTCCTTGTGACACAGTAACTATGTTGGACAAGTTTCATATGCTCCCTGGGCTTCAGATACCGGAAAAATAAGGATTTGGGAACAGACAAACTAAAGTTGCAATCTAGTCCTTGTGACACAGTCACTATGTTGGACAAGTTTCATATGCTCCCTGGGCTTCAGATACTTTCACTCAGTTGTTATGAGGATTAGATGCAATACATGCAGAGAAGTTGGCCCACAGAAAGTGTTCTAACAGGGTAAATAGCTAATATTACAAGTCTGGGCCCAGTCCGTCTTTCTGCAATTTCCTCCCATGGTTTCCGCTTGCCATTTGGCATGGGTTTAGAGGTGACAAGCTCTGTTGTCAGGTTGTCTAGTTTCAAATCCTGGCTTGACCCCTGTTAGCTATGTCATCTTACATAAATCATTTTACCTCTTCGCACTTCAGTTTCTTCATCTGTAAATGAGAAAATAACAGTACCCACCTCACAAAGTTGTCTGAGAAGATTAAGTAAGAAGATCTATGTAACATACTTGGACAGTGCCTGGTCCCAGTAAACGCAAAATAAATGTTAGCTCTTGTTAGTGTGGCACCCAAGCACAACCCAGACACTGACGCCTCTTACCTTTGTTCACGCTATTTCCTACTCCAGTGATGCTGTCTTTCTTGCTATTTGTATCAAAATCCTACACATTTCCCTAATCTTCCAAACCAGAATTTCTAGCTAGCTTATTTTTTATTTAATATTTGTTCAGTAGTTATGAGACACACCATAACAATCATCTCCAAACTTGGTTGATTGTAGGAATCACCTGTGGTACTTGTAGAAAACATAAATTCACAACCCTGTCTCAGAATTTCTGAATCCTGAGATGTGCATTTTTAACAATGTTCCTTATGATGAGCAAGTTTTAAAAGCATTCTCATATAGCGTAGTTCTCAAATACACCAGCTTTCAGATCAGATCGATCTGCCTATTGAAACTTCCTCTTTATCAAGCTCCATGACCTGGGTAAGTTATTTAACTTCTCTAAGTCTCAGTTTCCACACCTGTAAAATGAGAGTAATAATTGTACCTACTTAAAACGATTGTTGTGGGGATGAAATGGGATATTATTTAATGCATTGACCACAATATCTAACAGAGTAGAAACCCAGTTGATGTAAGGTTATTTCCAGTGCCTACTATGTGCCAATACTTGGCAGGTTATGTCTACTCCTCCTGGCAAGGGCACAGCAAGCTAGATATCCTTATCTACATTTCACAGATTCACTGGCTGAGCGTGGTGCTGACAACACCAAGCCAAGGGTTGAGATCCCCTTACCGGTCATCTTTTCTAAAAAAAAAAAAAAAACTGCGGGCAATCCCCACCCCAACCCCCCCACCCCCAAGAAGGCATTTAGCAATATCTAGAAATATTTTTGCTTGTTGTAGTTCAGGGTAGGGGGGAGGTATTACTGGCATCTAGTGGACAGAGCCACTAGATGGATGCTCCTAAGCATCCTACAGTGCCCAGGACAGCCCTTCACAAGAAAGAATTATCCAGCCCAAAATGTCAGTAGTGTTGAGGTTGAGAAACTGCTTACAGACAACAAATTCCCTAAGGCCAGTAGCTAGGTACGATTCATGTTTGCATCGTCTATAGTACTCCTCAGTAGGTGCTGCATTTCATAAACACTTCGGAAGCTGCCTGAATCACCCCCCAAAAGTCTGACTTAACTGGTCTTGGATGAGGCCTGGGCAGTAGTATTTTTTAAGCTCCTGAGGTGATGGAAATTTTCTAAAATCGAATTGTTACAATGTTTGGAAAATTCTATAGATTTACTAAAAATCATTAAATTGCACACTTACAACGGGTAAATTTTATAGTAAATTAATCCTCAACAAAGCCGTTAAAAAGAAAAAGAAAGAAAGAAAGAAAAGCTCCCCAGGTCTTCTTATGTCCTCTACCTGTGCAAATGGCTGTTCTTAACAGCATGTCTCAGGGCTTCCTAGTAGCTGCTAAGCAGAAATTAACTGATACGTTGAAATGTAACTGGATTGATTTCA
This sequence comes from Galeopterus variegatus, assembly GCF_000696425.1. NCBI lineage: Eukaryota > Metazoa > Chordata > Mammalia > Dermoptera > Cynocephalidae > Galeopterus > Galeopterus variegatus. The sequence goes on along the minus strand of NW_007731150.1, from coordinate 42,801 downwards.
ATGTGTAGAACAAATGTCCTCTACATTATAGCCATAATACAGTTACTTTTAGTTCCTTTGAAGGCTATAGGCCCTTCATAGAAATTTGTATTACATGAAAGGGGCAAAGTCTGTGGGCAGTTTGGACATGCTGGGTTGGCTGAGTGATCGGCTTCCTGGGGACCGTTACGATGTGGGAGCTGAAAGCACACTGAATGCCCATTCCCACCAGGCTGGCCACTCACCTTCCTGCTCCTGGAACACGAGGAAGCATCTCTTTCCCCAGTGAATCTTGGGGAAATGGGCAGGTTATATATATCCATGAAATTGTCTATTGTGGCTTAAGGATTCGATATTAAATTTAGCTTTCAACACCCCCCTTACCAGTTAAACTGTATTTTTTTCTGATTGGAAGCAGAAGGATAAAACTGACCTATTTTTTGTGGTTTAGTATATCTTCATAAGCATATGTGGAAATGAGTTTAAGTGAACTAAAAAAAGAGAAACTTTTTGATGGTGAGTGCTGCCTTGCTATTCAGACAAAAGAAACATTATCTACTTTAGATTTATCATTGGAAAAATGGACTGTCCACCTGCCTTTGTGGCAGCAGAATTAGGAGAAGTTGGGTTACTGCTACACTCGTGGAGGGCGAAACAAAGGATCTGGCTTCCCCTCCCAGGGCTCCTCTTCAAAGGTGTACAGACAAATGAGTGTGGCTTCTCTGGGGATGAAAATGCTTCATTTGTTTGGTTTTACTTAAAGCACCTTTTTCTGATGAGGATTTTCAGACTTTTTATTTCTTTGTTTTTCTGTCACTGATAGGCAGTGGGGCATTTTAAGTGAAATGCAGGGCTCCCTCAATCCTTATCTATCTGCGCCACTTTGGTAATGTATACTCGGGCTGCTATTCTAATGAGCATTCTTTCAGATTTGCTCCCTAGGAATGTACACAGGTTGGATTCATAGCATGTCCTCCTTGGTCCTTCTTCCTTCTGACAAGGTGGGCTTTTCTTAATACCTCTTGTTGTTATGTGATCTTTCTTCTCAGCTTGGTAATAACCAGATCACCTGGTTATGAAGTTTCCTGAGAAGTACCCTCTGGGAACACTCATCTCCCCACCAAGATTCCTGGGCTCTCCACTGACCATGTAAGGCCAGGGGAGGCCTGCAGAAGTGTCCTTGCTGGCTGAGCCCTAACCCCATCAAATACCCTTTAGAGGACTGGATGGAGAAGGAGACTCCTGTATCACCCACTTACTCACTGGGAAATATGAAGGACTTCTGGGGGAAGCATTTCCATACATTAAGACTTATGGGGCAGGGTGGGATTTTCTTGTCCTTGCACCTTATTTAACTACAGGGTGGTAGCAGTGCAGTTTTTAATTAGGCAATAGATATCGATTTTTTGTGAGTTATTCAAACTCTCTGTGCCTCAGTTTCCTCATTTTTAAAATAGAGGTAATCACGGTACGTACCTAACAGGCCTAAATATAAGTGGTTAATAAATGGGAGGTATTTTCATTAAAAGGCAATATAGAAACAGAGGCTTTGTCAGCACAGTGAGGCAATTAAGTTATTCTCTGAGCAGGATTCTCTATGGACAAAAGAAATGTTTGTTTGTGGCTCTGAAGTGCTCCCCTCCACAGAATCTGAAGGACTTAAAGCCTTTTCCAGCCACACCCAGATAAGACCTGGAGCCACTTCTGCAAGGAGCCACTAGTGATTCCAGGGACACAGAGGCCCCTAAAGTGCCCCTCCAGATGCCCTAGGTCAGGCAAACAGGAAGAAAATGTTGAGCAGAATCAGGGGGGAAGAGAAAAGAGAGACCATGTTGAAAAAGATTTCCAGATGACTATCCAAGGTAGGAGCTGTAAGGATCAGTGCAACAATCCCGCTGGCTTCTGTTCTTCTGAAAACATCTCCAACTTCAACAACACCTTGGAGTCGAAGTCTACTGCCAGCACAGAGAAAGTGAATGGCAGACTCTTAGACCATTTTCAGCCTCCAGGCAGCCTCATTAATGACAAAGAATCTGAAGTGTACAAAATGCTGCAGGAGAAACAGGAGTTAAATGAGTCCCTGAAACAGTCCACGTCATTCCTGGTTATGCAAGAAATCATGGAGTCTGAGGGAAAAAGGGATCCCACGAAGCCCTCAGGATTCAGAAGTGTTAGAGCTCCTGCTACCAAGGTAGCTTCATCGACTGGAAATGCTCAGAATTTGCCCATGTTGCTACAAATGTAGCACTGGCATTGTTGCATGTTTGTGAAGCTGCAGGACCATCCCCCCCACCCCGTTATGTGTGCACCAACTGTGGCACCAACCTGAAACAGAAGGGCCATTTCTTTGTGAAGGATAAAATTTGCTGTGAAAATCATGCCGGAGAGCAAGTCACACCACCTGAGGGTTATGATGAGGTCACTGTGTTCCCTAAATAATCAAGCAGATCTGCATAAGTCTTGCACACAGAATTGCATTGATAAGACCAATTATATTCTTTTGTTTGTGGCACATCATTGACAGCACTGCCTGCACAGTCCCATTTTAATTTCATTTTACACATTTTTTTGTCATCTTCATCCACCATTCCCAGTGCCATTTGCCATCTCCTCTCCCACCGCATACACCAAGCTCACATATCTAATGCATATTATTCCACCGCCCATACCTTGATTCACAAATGTGTGTAACGATGAACAACATAAAGTATTATTCTATGCTTTACATAAATTGCATTGTGCTAAGCATTTCATTTTTCTTTCTTTTTTTTTTAAAAAGATGACTGGTAAGGGGATCTTAACCCTTGACTTAGTGTTGTCAGCACCACGCTCACCCAGTGAGCAAACCAGCCATCCCTATATGGGATCCGAACCTGTGGCCTTGGTGTTATCAGCACCGCACTCTCCCGAGTGAGCCACGGGCTGGCCCCCATTTTTCTTTCTACTTTTTATACTCAGTATTACTTTTTTTTTTTTTTAAAGATGACCGGTAAGGGGATCTTAACCCTTGACTTGGTGTTGTCAGCACCACACTCACCCAGTGAGCTAACCGGCCATCCCTATATGGGATCCGAACCCATGACCTTGGTGTTATCAGCACCACACTCTCCCGAGTGGGCCGGCCCTGATACTCAGTATTACATTTGTGAACTACCCTTATTGATATATTAGGATCTAGTTTCTTCTTTATGATTGATTCACTGTATATAATAGTACACATAAGCCATTATATTCATCCATTCCTTGATGACATTTAGGTTGGCTCCAAATCCTTACTCTGACAGACATTAGTAATAATTAATGGTATGAATCACCTTCCCTTTGTTTCTTTGTGAAAGATATTCTGAGATATTTAGAAATCCCAAACACAGGATTTCCTGAATTGTAGGCAAAATGTGTACTTAATTTCAATAAATACCGTCAAATTGCTCTCCAGAAGCTTATACACTCACCAACAGTGCATGAGGCTTTCTGTTTCCCCATTTTTCATCAGCATTTGATAGCACATAACTTATTTATTTATTTATTTATTTTGGCTTATTGTTAAGAGTAATGTGGAATCTTATTTTAATTGCATTTTAAATGACCACTAAATAAGCTAAGCATCTCTTGGTGAATTCGTTAGCTATAAGGGTTTCTGCCTTCTGTGGATTGCCTATTCACATCCATTGTTCTTTTTCCTATTAGGTTGCCCATAATTTTCTTGCAGATTTACAGGGATTCCTATGCATTCTAGATGTGTCTCTATTAACAATATACAATATTTTATTACCAAAATACTTTGTAAATATTTTATCTCAGTCTGCCACCTGGCATTTACTAGTTAACTTCTCATATGCCACCCATTCTTGAACAAATATCTTTCATTTTAATACAGTGATAAAAAACAATACATTTCCCTCTTTATGGTTTTGGAGTTTTGCCTAAAAAAATCAGTAATTTTTTCACTTGCAGAATGAGGAGCTCTGAGGAACCACTCCCTGGGAAACAACTATAATGTTGAAAATGACATAAAAACAGCCATTTAAAATCTGAAAACTCAGCCAAGGGCACACAGCAAGTGAAGAAATATTTATTCAAGAAAATTTACTGGATCTCAATAAGAATACTGAGTCTGGCACTTGAGCCACCACCCTTCCTTTCCTCCCTTATCCATATCTCAGTGCAATGACGGAAGCTCCAACCTTGATGGGTGTGGCCAAGAAAACAAGCTCCCTCTCCTCCCAGCTTCCAACAAGTCAGCAAAAGAGTATTGAGAAAGAACTAAGATGTCAGATGAAATCAATGTCAGATAAAGTAACCCAGTAATACAGTATTACCAAGAGGGGCAGACCAGCAGCATTCTTCAACCCCTCTGGCTCCAAGTTGCAAAGGCTAAATCCTGGCAAGTGTGGCCAAAAGATAGGGGGCTCCCTTCCTCCACCCATCTCAGAGTTTTAGGGGTACAGGCTGGGCCCCAGATGTGGCTAAAATAATGGAGACCTGACCACCCTTGCCCCAAGTTACTCATTGGGTAGAGATTCCATGCTGGGAGAGGCAATCACCCCCATCCAGTGCCCTGCTTGTTAAGCAGGGGTGTCACTCCAAAAGAAGTGTGCCACTGTTTTCGTCTCTACCTCCAGAGTAGGGGTTCAGAGATTTTGTCCAGAGGGAGAGGTGATCCGTAAGAATAGAAAGTTCCAAAGCACTTCCCAAAGGAACTTACTTTATTTGAAACAGAGTGTGAGGAAGTTCAAGCCTAAGGTCACTCTCAAAAACTAAAGATTTTGGTGGTAAGCAATTTAAGGGGCTTACCTTAATTAAATGACCAGTAGTTCCATTACAGTAATGAGTTAAACCATAGGTCAGCTAGTTTACCAAAAGGAAAGAGACAACTAAGGGGAGTTCTTCAGGGGTTATTACAAACTTCAAAGACTTGCCTCTAAATCTACCTCTGCAAAGAGCCCAAATTTAATTGTATTACACTGTGGAGCAAATTGACATCCAGGACAATAGAGCAATTAGCCAGCACATAATGGAGCCTAAAAGCTGGGTATGATACCAGCAGAGACAGACAGCTCAACAGAGACATGAAGGAAATGGACAAAGTGAGTACTAATAAAACCATTATCATCCCAGTGTGACAGTTCCATTGACTATATCATAAAAAAGGAAATGAAGTAAAATTCTTAAGAAAAAAATTTTTTTTTTTTAAAAGATGACCGGTAAGGGGATCTCAACCCTTGACTTGGTGTTGTCAGCACCACGCTCAGCCAGTGAGCGAACCGGCCATCCCTATGTGGGATCCGAACCCGGGGCCTTGGTGTTATCAGCACCGCACTCTCCCGAGTGAGCCACGGGCCGGCCCATTCTTAAGAAAATATTTAACCATTTCATGCACACCAAAAACTAGAAACCATTGCAGAAAGAAATTAAAGAAGATACTAAATAAATGTTCATGGATTGGAAGACCTAATTTTGGTAAGATGACAATTTCCCCCACACTGATTTATTGAAAAGGACACTATCAAGAAAGTGAAAAGACAACCCATAGATTGGGAAATACATTTTTCAAATCATTTATCTGATAAGAGTCTAGCATCCTGAATTAAAAAAAGAATGCTTACAACTTAACAACAAGAACACAAGCAACCCAATTTTTAAAAGGGCAAAGGATTTGAATAAACACTTCACCAAAGAAGACATATATGATGGAGTTTGGATGTGTTGTCCCCTCCAAAACTCATGTGGAAATTTGATCTCCAACGTGGCAGTGTTGGAAACTGATTGAATCACAGTGGTGGATCCCTCATGGAAACTGATTGAGTCATGGGGGCGGATCCCTCATGAATGGATTAAAGCTCTCCCTGGGGGAGGGGGGATTAATGAGTGAGTTCTTGCTCTTTTAGTTCCCACAAGAGCTTGTTGCTTAAAAAGACCCTGGCACCTCCTCTCTCTCACTTCCTCTTGCCATGTGATCTGCTTGCACCCACCGGCTGCCTGCCACTTTCCGCCATGAGTAGAAGCAGCCTGAGGCCCATGCCAGATGCAGCTGTCCCAGAATCGTAAGCCAAATAAACCTCTCTTCTTTATAAATTACCCAGTCTCAGGTAATTCTGTTATAGCAACACAAAATGAACTAAAACAATATAAATAAATGGTCCATAGAAATTTGTGAACCACATATGTAATTTTAAATGTTTTAGTAGCTGAATTTTAAAAAGAAAAAAGGAGCCAGTGGAATTAATTTCAATAATATGTTTTATTTAACTCAATATATTCAAAATATTAATAGTTCAACATATAATTGATATAATGAAATTATTGATAAGAAAGCCTACTTTATTTTTTGTAATGTTAAGTCTTCAAAATCTGGTGTGTATTTTACATGTACAGCACATGTCGATTTGGACTAGCCATATTTCAAGTACTAGATAGCCATATGGGGCTAGTGGCTACTGTATTAGACAGCACAGTTCTAGAGCAACCTATGCTTGCCCCATTCATAACACTTATCTTTCGGGATTGTTATTCTGGTTTGCTAGCCTGTCTTTCCTTAGACTGTAAATCTCTTGAAGGCAGAGTGTCTGTCTTCACTACTGGTATATCCCTGGCGTCTAGCATAGGGCCTAGTGCATACACGCTTGTATAGTGTATTTGGTTTGAAGGTAAGTATTCCAAACTTATTCTACTTGAGATGCTTACTCTTGTAATCTTCTACCTCCCAGGATAGTCAAAAAAACTGGGACTTGAGAGCCTTTCTGATGGAGTTTGGATGTGTTGTCCCGTCCAAAACTCATGTGAAAATTTGATCCCCAGTGTGGCAGTGTTGGAAACTGACTGAGTCATGCAGGCACTCCCTGAGGAAGGGGGGAGTAGTGAGTGAGTTCTCTCTATTAGTCCCCGCGAGAGCTTGTTGTTCATAGGACCCTGGCACCTCTTCTCTCTCTCTCTCTTGCTTCCTCTTGCCATGTGATCTTCTTGTACCCACTGGCTGCCTGCCACTTTCTGCCATGAGTAGAAGCAGCCTGAGGCCCATGCCAGATGCAGCTGCCCCAGAATCATAAGCCAAATAAACCTCTGTTCTGGGCTGGCCCGTGGCTCACTCGGGAGAGGGCGGTGCTGATAACACCAAGGCCCCAGGTTCGGATCCCACATAGGGATGGCCGGTTCGCTCACTGGCTGAGCGTGGTGCTGACAACACCAAGTCAAGGGTTAAGATCCCCTTACCGATCATCTTTTAAAAAAAAAAAAGACAAATAAACCTCTGTTCTTTATATATTACCCAGTCTCAGGTAATTCTGTTATAGCAACACAAACGGACTAATACAGAAAATTGGTACCGAGGAGTGGGGTGTTGCTAAACAGATACTTGAAAGTGTGGATGCAGCTTTGGTACTGAGTAATGAGCAAAGATTGAAGGAGTTTGGAGGACTTAGAAGAAGAGAAAAAGATGAGGGAAAGTTTTGAATGTCTTAGAGACTTATGTGGTGGCGAGCAGAATGCGTAAAGAAATGTGGACAGTAAAGGCCATGCGGATGATGAGGTCTCAGATAGAAATGAGGAACTTATTGGGAATTGGACAAAAGATAACCCTTGCTACACCATAGCAAGGAACCTGGCTGCACTGTGTCCGTGCCCTTGGACTTTGTGGAAGTTGGAACTTAAGAGTTGTGAACCAGAGCATTTGGCCAAAGAAATTTCTAAGCAGCAAAGCATTAAAGAAGCTGAATGGTTGCTTTTAAGAGCCTACTCTGAGTTATGGTGGCAAAATCATGATGTAAAGCCAGAATTTAAAAGGGAATCAGAGTGTAAAGATTTGGAAAATTTGCAGCCTGGCCATGCAGTAAAGAAGGGGAGAGCCAGCAAACAATGCAAGGGTAAAGCAGATAAACTGGTTGCTAAAGACATTATCTTGGTGGTGAGGCAGCCAGATGCTAATAGTGGAGAAAATGAGAGGAAAGCCCTGCAGGCATTTCAGAAGTCTGGAAGGGTGCCCCACACATCACAGACCCTGAGGCCTAGAAGGACTGAGTTACCCTGGAGGACAGACCTGAGATGCAGCTGCTCTCGGGAACCTGCTCCCTGCATCCCAGCTGCTCTGACTGGAGCAGCCGCAAGTGTGGTTCGTGCAGCAGCCCTGGAGAGTAGAGGCTGGAAACCTTGGTGGCATCCACATCTATTAGAGCAATGCCGAGCAGGAAAGTGGGGTCAGAGCCCCCACAGAGAGCCCCCACCAGGGAAATGTCTAGTAGAGCCAATGCAGCAGGGCTGCCGCCAGGACCCCAGAACTTCAGGGCCACTGGTAACATGCAACACAGACCTGGAAAAGCCACAGGCACCAGCATGGCCCACTGGGTGTGCCTGGCAGAGCTGTGGGAACAAGGCTGCCTGTGGCTTTGGGGGCCCAGATGCCCAATTGTGCCCAGGATGCAGGACTTGGAGTCAAAGAACATTATTTTGGAGCTTTAAGACATAATGTCTGCCCTGCTAGGTTTTGGACTTGTTTGGGGCCTGTTTTTCCTTTCTTTTGGCCTATTCCTCCCTTTTGGAATGGGAACGTGTACCCAATGTCTGCTCCACCATTGTATCCCGGCAGTAGATAAATTCGGTTTTGTTTTTCAGGTTCACAGCTGGAAGGACTTTTGCTTTTGGTCTCAGATAAGACTTTGGACTTTGGACTTTTGAGTTGGTGCTGGAACAAGCTAAGACTTTTGGGACTGTTGGGATGGAATGATTGTATTTTGTTATGTGAGAGGAACATGAGTTTTGGGGGGCAAGGGTATGATCGAGTTTGGGTGCGTTCTCCCCTCCAAAACTCATGTGGAAATTTGATCTCCACTGTGGCAGTGTTGGAAACTGATTGAGTCATGGGGTCAGATCCCTTATGAATGGATTCATGCTCTACCTGGGGGAGGGGGGAGTAACGAGTGAGTTCTCGCTGTATTAGTTCCCATGAGAGCTTGTTGTTCATAAGACCCTGGCACCTTCTCTCTGTCTCTCTCGCTTCCTCTCACCATGTGATCTGCTTGTACCCGCTGGCTGCCTGCCACTTTCCACCATGAGTAGAAGCAGCCTGAGGCCCGTGCCAGATGCAGCTGTCCCAGAATCACAAGCCAAATAAACCTCTGTTCTTTATATATTACCCAGTCTCAGGTATTTCTGTTATAGCAACACAAAACGGACTAATACAACTTCCCAGGAAGAAGTACCATTGGAACCTTCTGTAGCTAACATTAATATTAATCACTACTACTCTCAGTCACTTTCCATTTTTTCATTATGTTATTTGATGCAAAATTTTTGTAAGATTGATAGAATTTGTTTTATTCTCCCTCACTTAAAGATAAGGAAACTGAGGTTTAAAGATGTTAAATTACCTGATCAATATCCAGTGGTATGCTCATAAAAATGTTTAAAAATAAACTTTCTGGAAGGAAGGGTATTGAGAAAGCCCTGACTTACAGCATTTGCCAATCTCCAGGGTGTAAATACTCCTACCATAGCAAATTTCAAGCTACTAACATGATGTCATGGAACGTGAAGTGGAGAAGAGATGCACACAACTGAACATAACTGCAGCTTGAGCCAGATCCAACACACCACTATACAAGAAAGAGGATTTGTGGAAAGGAGATAGCAACTGATAATTTTGAGTACCTGTTAAATACTGGATAATCTGCAAGGTGCTTCACCAACCTTATCTAATTTAATCATGATAATAAACTTTTGAGGTAGGTATTCATTATCTTCAGTTTACCGCTGTGGAAAATAAGACTGATGTTAGGTAACATGTCCAAGGTTACCTTCTGACATATGGGATGAGACCTCTGCTAAACTAATGGCTCACCCTCCTTCCTTCTCCTTTACTTTTCAACTCTCTCCCTCCATTTTTGGGTTCTCCACTCCTGCCCTTGGTAAAAGTCCTATTTTTACCTGGGCTGTGATTCTATGCTACCTCCCTCAAGGCTCTGCCCCAAGGACAAGGCCACCCCAGCTTGGCTTACCAGGGATTCCTATAGTTTCTCTTCCCGCCCTGGAGAATCATATGTGTTCTTCTGGTTTCCACAGAACAGAAGGCTGGTGGAGACTGGGGTGAAGAATTCTCACGGGGGGCACATGCCAGTGTCTGTGTGGTCGCTCTGCTCCAGGGCATCCCTCTTCAAGCAGGTCCATAGTCAGTGTCGGTGTGAGCATGAGATATGGAATAAGACATCAGCAGCAGTGTGCCAGGATGAGAGGGGGGACCTGTCAGCAGGTTTCATTCATTTCCAGCAACCTCAGCTACAGCCAAGGGTGAGTTTATAAGGAAGATGCTTCAGGAGAAAGGCAAAACAAAACTGATGGGTGGGTAAGGCAGGGGATTATTTTTTTTTAAGCAAAATTTCGCATTTCCAGCAACCTCAGCTACAGCCAAGGGTGAGTTTATAAGGAAGATGCTTCAGGAGAAAAGCAAAACAAAACTGATGGGTGGGTAAGGCAGGGGATTATTTTTTTTTAAGCAAAATTTCATCTCAAAATCTGTTTATTAATCCAACTAGTAGACTAGTTTCTTTTAGCATGTAAGGGGTAAACTGGCTACTTTCTTCCACTTAAACATAAAACAGGAGTTACTAAACTCTGCCCTTTTTCTCCCTAGAGTATCAGAAACAATAACTTCTACCAGTTATTGAATGGTACAATGCAGCATGTGGTTTACATATATGTCTCTTATTCTTATAAAAACCCTACATTTGTATTATTATCCCTGTTTTAATATGAGAAGTAGGGCTCAGACATTTAAGTAACTTGTGAAAAGACCCTCAGCTGGTAAGTGACAAACCTGGGATGTGAATCTGGGTCTGCCTCACTTCCAGGCACTTCGTGTCTCTACCACACCTTCCCGAAATATGGCAGCGAGCACTCCAGCAGCCTGTCTTGGGCTCCTTTTGTTTCTATTGTTCCATGTTTCCTTGCTCGGCTGCTTTATTTGATGCCAATCTCAGTCTGAAAGTTGGGCGAGTGGCACCTGGCATGTGGGCAGACAGATAATTAAAAGACAGTTTCCACCTCTCCTGTGTTCTGTTTGGTTACACAAACAGCAGCTGATGAAGCTTGCTGATGTCAAAGCTATGGTCCTGTAGGAAGGTGTGGTGCTCACACACCCAATTCACAGATCAGCTGGGCAAACAGAGGACTGAGGGAAGAACCAGACCTACTCAAAACAAATAGAAGAAAAGCCTGACGTTTGTCTTATTGCCTCATAGTTAGTACTTGTTCACACAGGTTACCTTTGAGATAATGTTAACATCTACAACTTTATATCTAGAGCTACATTTCTGTACTTTTCTAGAGGGACAAATGATCTGGGCCAGAGGACTGCTTTTTTACCAGTCCAGACTGTTAAAGACCTAGCTAAAAAGATTTGGTCTCCCTCTCATGGAGGATAATGCATTACTCACCCATGAAGGGGACTTTGGATATGTATTTCCTGTAAAGAAACCTGAAGCATGGCAGCATAGTGTGTCATTGGAGGACTTATAAAGGTAGATGAGGAAGCCCCTACCAGGGAAAGAAACAGTCACAAAACACCCAGGTATCCACAGGGATGACACAGCCTGTGACA
>NW_007731150.1:25947-29715 GCF_000696425.1 Galeopterus variegatus | reverse complement strand
TGTTTGTCCCTCTCGCTTCCTATCTGGGAAGATAGTTAAGTGGCGCCCATCTGCCACCCTCCAGGCGCTCAGAAAGAGATGGATAAACAGAGTGAAAATGAAGGGTGGAAATTCCTCCCACACTTGCTTCTTCTGCTTCCTACTCTGTCTTCGTAATCAAAGCCCCAAGTGAGCCTCCTAGTCTTAACAGCTCGATTGAGTGAGGCACTTCATGGCAGACTACCAAGTAAAGTTGGCAAGGAAAGAAGCTCAGATCATAAACTATCCAAGACCTGGAATTCCCGTCTCCAGCGCCCTTTCTCCCTAATCTAATGCTGGTCTATCTTGTAGGGCACAGATTAAGTATTTCCTTGTAGACTTTTATGACTATTCTGTGGAACCCACTGATCTCTCTAAGCTAATTTTCCTTACGATGAGTTCCGATGAGTCTACTATTCTGCATATTCAATTATGAATTGGGCAGGAAGCAAAAGTAGTCATAATGGACAGGATTCACTAGGGAGTAGATCATTAGGATTGCTATATAAAATCAGTCCCTACCTAATCACCCCACCTCATGGCTATGGAGCTGCTCACAGCACAAGCAAAAGCCATTGATGAATGAGGATCTGGCAGGACACCACCAGTTTACAATGGAATAAAAAAAGTTCAATAAGGACATAATCAGAATATCAAAAGAGATTGATCAGAATACAAAAGGATTAGAAGAGGACTCAGGAAATTTAATGGCAACTCAATTATTTTTTAAGAGACCCTGTCTCTTTTTAAGGCATTTTGTGGGAAATCTTCCTTCCCCTCAGTAGAAGAGGAAGGAAATGAACCTTCCTCTCAATTTTGTGGTGAATCTAAAACTGCTCTAAAAAAATGAAGTATTTTTTTTAAAAAGAGAGACCCTGTGAATGAGTGTATTAGTTTCCTGTGGTTCCTGTCACAAATCACCACAAACTGGGTGGCTTAAAACAACAAAAATTTAGTTTTTTATTGTTCTGCAGGCAACAAATCAGAAATCAAGGTGTCAATTTCTTTCTCCAGTGGCTCTAGAAAAGAATTCATTCTTTGCCTCCTCCAGCTTCTGGTAGCTGTTGGCATTCCTTGACTTGTGGTCACATCACTCCAGTCTCTGCCTCTGTGGTCACATTGCCTCCTCTTAGTCTATCTGTGTGTCTTCTCCTCTGTTTTTCTCTTATAAGGATACGTGTAATTGTAGTTAGGGTCCACCTGGATAATCCAGGATAAGCTGCTTTTTTCAAAATCTTTAACTTAATCACGTCTTTTGGCAATTTAAGGTAATAGTCACAGAGTCTGGGGATTAGGACATAGACATATCTTTTGGGGTCCACCATGCAAACTACTGCCGTGGTCATGCTGCAAATGTTGATCACGAAAAGAAAAAATGCCTTATTATTATCCTAGCACAAAATTACGTGAGAAAATATTTTAAAAGCAGTATTTAATCTATCCTCTTTTATTCTTTGAATTAGTTGATGGCTGATATTGTTACTTAAATTTTACTAAATATAAGATTAAATATATCAGTTGATCTAGGAATACTGTGATAAGGCCCTGAATTATTCTGTTGATGGTAGAAATGAGAACAAAAGGCACACACATGAGAAATATTAATATATTACTTTCCAGAGTACTGCTCCACCCTCTCTCCACCAGCAGTATTTCTTCTTTCATTCAATGATTCATTTTAAATATTTACTGAACTCCTACTACGTACTAGGCACTGTTCTAAGTCCTGAAGATAACAGAGTTAAGCAAGACAAACAAGATCATTATCTTCATAGAGTTATAGTTTTTAGTCTAGTAACTAGCAATTACATTATGGTGTGGGGGAGGAAAGTTCTTTTTTCTCCTGTCCTCCTAAGTTCTCTGGCTGGGGGCTTGTAAATTGGTCTAACAAAAGACAGTCTTTATCTTCATAGAGTTATAGTTTTTAGTCTAGTAACTAGCAATTACATTATGGTGTGGGGGAGGAAAGTTCCTTTTTCTCCTGTCCTCCTAAGTTCTCTGGCTGGGGGCTTGTAAATTGGTCTAACAAAAGACAGCTTGACAAAGGAAAAACAAACAGAAGTTTATTACTACATGCATTGTGCTTACATATGGGAGTACCCAGAGATGCGTGACTCAAAAGTCACAAATTGGGTATACATGTATGGCATCTTCACAGAAGAACAGGAAATTGTTAGGTAAGTGACACGACAAAGGAATAGGACTTTGAGTTTCTATGGGCAGCAAATTGTGGGAAGGCAAATATATGAGGAAACTAATGGAAGGTTAAGAACTAGTTAGTAAAGTTTGTTATATATATTCATCTGGTGCCATCTCTGGGCTGATAAGGGTGGGTCTATAGTTGTCTATGTTGATAAACTTTTGTCCTTCCTAGTACAGAGGGGAGTGAGGATATTTTTGCAAATTTATGTACTGCTTTTAGGAAAATAGAGGAAGAACAGAAAACTTTTCTTGTGCCTGCATCCCCTCAATTGCTTTCAGCTCAAAATAATCCTTGTGCCAATATGGCTTGCTTTGGTGTGGCATATTCTGCTACCCTACCATGGTAAACAGTAATCTCTGTTTTTCCTAATCACCATAACTAATAAGTAATACAGGGAGTCCATGTTCCCAATATCTGCTGTAAATCTCCTTACAGTGTTCCTATTAATCGTGCCTATGTTCAGTGGTCTCTTGGCAAAGTGTGCATGATAAATTAGCTGAGCCACGTTTGAAAGCCTTCAAAACCTAGCACATCTCTGTACACTAACTTCTAACTAGTCCTTTCAGCCCTGAGTAATAAATTGTTTGGATGGAAATAAAATTTGATCAGGCAAAGCTATTTATTCATCATCAAAAGGAAATTCAGAAAGTAAAATAGAAATGGAAGGCAAATCTGTTGTCCCAGGAGAAGCACATCATTTAAAACACAAAGAAAATATGTAGGAGAAATACGTGAATAAATATTGAACTTTTTTTTTTAAACCGGCCATCCCTATATAGGATCCGAACCCGTGGCCTTGGTGTTGTCAGCACCGCACTCTCCCGAGTGAGCCACGGGGCCAGCCCAGAAGCACATCATTTAAAACACAAAGAAAATATGTAGGAGAAATACGTGAATAAATATTGAACTGGTGAAAAATATACGATGAGGAAAGAGTGAAATTAAGCACATCATTTAAAACACAAAGAAAATATGTAGAAGAAATACGTGAATAAATATTGAACTGGTGAAAAATATACGATGAGGAAAGAGTGAAATTAATTCAGTGAACAAATATTTACTGGGAGCTGATTATATGTCAGTTTCTGATCTAGGCACTGAGGATAAAGCAATAAACTAGATAATGTCCCTGCCCTTATGAGTCTTAAGTTCTAGTGGGAGACAGAAGCAACAAACAAATTATCAAATAAATGTAAGTATAATGTCAGGTGCTATAAGGAAAAATAAAGTAGGACAAAGACATATGATTAGTTGGGGCAAAATAGCATCTGTTTTATGTAAGGAAGTCAACAAAGGAAAGGACATTTTGATCAGAGACCTGAGTGATGTACAAAGTATGAGAATATCTGGGGGAAGAGAGATCCAAGGAGAGGCAAAGGCAATATAGCTTGATTGGCATTTCAAGGACCAGGATGAAGGCAATGAGGCCAGAAGAGAGTGAGTGGGAAGTCCGATTTTGTAAAGTCTTTCAGGCTGTGGTAGGAATTCCATCTGAAGGTCATTGTACAACAGGAGTTGCACATTTCAGGTCTTTGTTCCCTTGCATT
>NW_007731150.1:24647-25498 GCF_000696425.1 Galeopterus variegatus | reverse complement strand
TCCATCTGAAGGTCATTGTACAACAGGAGTTGCACATTTCAGGTCTTTGTTCCCTTGCATTCTCCTTCCAATTTTTTCAAAAGATACAAGTATTGCTTTGACACTTAATCTGAAAGCAAGAGAACAGATGTTAAAAACATGGGTCATAGTCCACCATTAATGGAGTTAATTATAGGAGCGCCACTGGAGCTTTGTGTTTTGAAGTGTGGATTATCCTCCCCCCTGACTTTCTTATCTCCAAATGTCTGCACTGGTAGGCAGGGGAACAGAGGAGCACTCCAACCTCGGTGAGCTTTCCTTCTGTTCAGAGGGTTATTACTTCTCAGTATCTAATTAGTATTTAGGCACACTCTCATAGTTTGTTTATTTGGGGATTTAGATTTAGTTTTTAGTGATTACCTGATGTATGACATTTCAATTTGAAAGATAAGAAAATTAAGTTTCAGAAAGGCTGGATAGCACATCCAGTGCCACACAATAAGACTGGGAAAAGAGCTGTCACTACATAGTATCCTGGTTCCCCTCCCAGGAGCTCTAGACAACTTTATGACATATTAGACAGACAGAAAGACAGATAGATAGATGGATAGATAGATAGGTATATGATATATAAATATATGTCTATATCTAGACACTGCCATGAGCCACAAGAATCTAAATATGCATCACTGAGGGAAAGGTTGATGATAGGAATTGCTTTAGGGAATGCTCATAAAATACTACCTCGTAGACAATTCACTTAAAAGGAGATTTTAGAAAAACACCTTAGGGGGATTTTTTTCTCTGTGAGTGAATTCCCAATCTCTGAGACCCAACCCCCCCATTTTTATACTAAATGTTTTGTAATGTCT
>NW_007731150.1:12538-24371 GCF_000696425.1 Galeopterus variegatus | reverse complement strand
ATGATATATAAATATATGTCTATATCTAGACACTGCCATGAGCCACAAGAATCTAAATATGCATCACTGAGGGAAAGGTTGATGATAGGAATTGCTTTAGGGAATGCTCATAAAATACTACCTCATAGACAATTCACTTAAAAGGAGATTTTAGAAAAACACCTTAGGGGGATTTTTTTCTCTGTGAGTGAATTCCCAATCTCTGAGACCCAACCCCCCCATTTTTATACTAAATGTTTTGTAATGTCTCTTTCATTACCCTGAAATAAAATTCAAAGATGATGTAACCTCCTGTTCATTCATACAATGGAGATATGCTGATATGTTCTAGATCCAGATAATTATAAACAGGTTTTTTACCTACACGAATGTTGGGGACATGTGCATGTTGTATTAGTCAGGGTTCTCCAGAGAGACAGAATCAATAGGACATGTTATAATTATATGAGAGGGATTTAGTAGGGGAATTAGCTCACATGGCTATGAAGAAAAGTCCCACGACAGGCCATCTATAAACTGGATGCTGGTAGCGTGGCACAGTCCAAGTCCAAAGGCCTCAGAACCAGGGAAGCTGATGGTGTCCTTGGTGTAAGTTCTGGAACCCAAAAGCTGAAGAGTCTCAAGCTCTGATGTCCACGGACAGAAGAGAAGAGTGTATCCCAGCTCCAGCAGATTGAGAGAGAGCTTCACCTCTTTCCTCTGTCTTTTCTTCTCTCCAAACCCCCAGTGGATTGGATGGTTCCCACCCACACTGAGGGTGGGTCTTTCCCACCCAGGCCACCCAGTCTCTCATATTAATCTCTGCTGGAAACACCCTCATGGACACACCTGAAAAGATTGCTTTACCAGGTTTCTCAGCATTCCTTTGTCTAACCAAGTCGACATCTAGAATTAACCTTCACAAGTCCACCACTTGTCAACTTGGTGTCCATACTATCTCCTTAAATCACACTTAATTTTCAAATGGTACAATAACATAATAGTCTCACCTAACATGATACATTATTCTGTGTACAACCGGAAATGCATTAATCCCTTTCCAAGAAGAAAAAAGTAAAGTCCTTAAATGATATTTACCCTTCCCCCAATATCCCATAACTTAAAATTGCAAATACTATGAAGTAAGGTTAACAACATTTAAATGCTAGTATGAAGTCAGTAAGTTTCATGATACATGATAAAGAACAAGAGGAACAAAAACAAAAATAATTGCTTAATATGTGTACAGTATATATACATAGAGACATATTCTTAACACAGCAGGGAGAACAATTGCAATCCTCATTTCTGTAACTGGTCACGTGGTCGAAGCTGGTATTTATAACTTCCTTCTTCTACTACCCATTCTGTATTCCCTTTGCCTTCAGCAAGAACCTCAGCAGGTCGTGGTTCTTTACCTGGTGGAGTGGCCCAAACTTTCATCCCTGAAGGGTCTGGGCCATTTGTAGTCTTGCTTGGATTTGGTTGTTGTAATTTTCCATTGACCTTAATCACAGGGCATGGTAGTACTAAGAGATGTCCTAAGGAATCTCCTGTATTCCAGATATAATCTCCCATACCTCCATTGTGCAGTAGTAGTCCAACTTCCCCTTTATGGTCTGGGTCAGTCACCCTAGCCAACGCTGTAACTCCTTTCTTAGCCTGTTGATTCAGAGGCATGAGGAGCCCAAAGTGGCCAGGTGGCAGCCTTAACTTCCAGTTCAATGGGATCATTTTTGTGTCTCCTGATGGAAGCATTCCTCTCTCTGGAACTAAGACCTCTAGAACAGCAGGGCATAAAGTTACGGGGACAGGAAGCAAAAATTTTGCTAATGGGCCCTTAGGGGTAATGGTTAGTGGTGCCACTTCCGTTTTCACCCCTTGATTCCTGGACCCGTGAATCCTGGCTATGGGAGAGACAGTACCATATATTGGGCACTGATTGCCTGCTGCAGAACTTTGCCCCAGCCCTGCAGGGTATTGGCACCAAGCTGGCTCTGTAACTGTGACTTCAAAAGGCCATTTCACCACTCTATCAGACAGGCTGCTTCAGGATGATGGGGAACATGGTAAGACTGGTGAATTCCATGAGTGTGAGTCTATTGCCGCACTTCTTTAGCTGTGAAGCGAGTTCCTTGGTCAGAAGCAATGCTGTGTGGAATGCCATGATGGTGAATAAGGCCTTCCATGAGTCCACGGATGGTAGTTTTGGCAGAGGCATTTCGTGCTGGGAAGGCAAATCCATATCCAGAGTAAGGACAAAATGCTGCCCCTTCCATGATGGAAGCTGTCCAATGTAATCAACCTGCCACCAGGTGGCTGGCTGATCACCTCGGGGAATGGTGCCATGTCGGGGCCTCAGTATTGGTCTCTGATGCTGGCAGATTGGGCACTCAGCAGTTGCTGTAGCCAGATCAGCCTTGGTGAGCGGAAGTCCATGTTGCTGAGCCCATGCATAACCTCCATCCCTGCCACCATGGCCACTTTGCTCATGAGCCCACTGGACGATGACAGGGGTGGCTGGAGAAAGAAGCTGAGTAGTATCCACAGAATGGGTCATCCTCTATACCTGATTATTAAAGTCCTCCTCTGCTGAGGTCACCTTTTGATTGGCATTCACATGGGAAACAAATATCTTCACATCCTTTGCCCACTCTGAGAGGTCCATCCACATACCTCTTCCCCAAATTTCTTTCTCACCAATTTTCCAAACATGTTCCTTCCATGTCCCTGACCATCCGGCCAAACCATTGGCTACAGCCCATGAATGAGCATATAATCGCACATCTGACCATTTCTCCTTCCAGGCAAAGTGCACAACCAAGTGCACTGCCCGAAGTTCTGCCCACTGAGAAGATCTGCCCTCACCACTGTCCTTCAGGGATGTCCCAGAGAAGGGGTGCACTGCTGCAGCTCTCCACTTTCGGGTGGTGCCTGCATATCGTGCAGAACCATCTGTAAACCAGGCTCTAGCCTTGTCTTCCTCTGTCAACTGATCATAGGGAATTCCCCATGAGGCTATAGGTGCAGGCTGGGGAAGAGAAGACAGCATAGGAGAAGTAGGAACCATGGACATTTGGGCCACTTCTTCATGTAAATTACTTGTGCCTTCAGGACCTGCTTGGGCCCAATCACATATATACCATTTCCATTTGATGATGGAGTGCTGCTGTGCACGCCCAACCTTATGATTTGCTGGGTCAGATAACACCCAGTTCATGATGGGCAGCTCAGGCCGCATGGTAATTTGGTGGCCCATAGTCAAGCATTCAGTTTCTACTAAGGCCCAAAGCAGGCCAAGAGCTGTTTCTCAAAAGGAGAGTAGTTATCTGCAGATGATGGCAGGGCCTTGCTCCAAAATCCCAAGAGTCTTCACTGTGATTCACCTATAGGGTCCTGCCAAAGGCTCCATACTGCATCCCTACATGCCACTGACACTTCAAGGACCATTGAGTCTACTGGATCATATGGCCCAAGGGACAGAGCAGCTTTCACAGCAGCCTAGACCTTTTGCAGAGCCTTCTCCTGCTCTGCGCCCCAATCAAAACTAGCAGCCTTTCGTGTCACTTGGTAGATGGGTTGGAGTAACACACCCAAGTGAGGAATTATGGGACCACACCTTTTTCTAAGCAAAAACAACAGATGGCCTAAACGGATAAAAGGTGGTGCCCAAGGGAAGTTAAGGGGGAGGGCTAAGCATAGAGAGGCAAGGCACGTGCACATTTGACCTTTTCAAGGATTGGCCTAAGCTTGGAAATCCCCGCCTGCTAAGCATATAAATATGATCTTTTGTGTTACCATAAATGGAACTGCCTGACAGAACCCCGCTGCGTGTGTATGTGTTTGTTCCCTGTCTAGGAGAGCAACAGCGTGCTCACCCATCTCTTGGAATCTCTTTTTGCCCCGTGTCCTGGAGGGGAGAAAGGGGCAATCCCTTTGGCCCCAACCCTCTAGGGAAAGGAAAAACCTGTTGGGGTCCCGTGCAGCCACCGGAGATGCCCAAAAAGGAATTGTTGCCTCCAAAATCCAAATAGGCCCACTAGGTGCTGTGCCTCTTTCTTGGTTGTGGGAGGCGCCAGATATAACAACTTATCCTTCACCTTAGAAGAGATATCTCAACATGTCCCACACCATTCTACCCCTAGAAATTTTTTTTTTTCCTTTTTGTCTTTTTTTACTGACCAGTAACGAGATCACAACCCTCGGTGTCGCGCCCATACCGGGGACCGGCAACGGGCTCACAACCCTCGGTGTTGCACCCGCACCGCGCTCAGCCAGTGAACGGGAACTGGTCTCTACATGGGATCCGAACCCTTGGCGGGAGCGCCGCTGCACTCCCAAGCGGCGCACTCTCCAGTGTGCCACCGGGCCGGCCCACTACCCCTAGAAATTTAATTGAGGTAGAAAGCCCCTGAATTTTAGTTGGATTTATTTTCCATCCTCTGATGTGCAAATGTCTTACCAATAAGTCCAGAGCAGTTTCTACTTCATGCTCACTAGGTCCAATCAGCATAATGTTATCAATGTAATGGACCAGCATAATGTCTTGTGGAAGGGAAAGGTGATCAAGATCCCTGTGAACTAAATTGTGACATAGAGCTAGGGAGTTGATATACCCCTGAGGTAATATGGTAAAAGTGTATTGCTGGCCTTGCCAACTGAAAGCAAACCACTTCTGGTGGGCTTTATGGACAGGGATGGAGAAAAAGGCATTTGCCAAATCAATAGCTGCATACCACGTACCCAGAGATGTGTTAATTTGTTCAAACCATGAAACCACATCTGGCACAGCAGCTGCAATTGGAGTCACTACTTGGTTAAGCTTATGATAATCCACTGTCATCTTCCAAGATCCATCTGTCTTCTTCACGGGCCAAATAGGAGAGCTGAATGGGGATGTGGTGGAAATCACCACCCCTGCCTCTTTCAAGTCCTTGATAGTAGCACTAATCTCTGCAGTCCCTCCAGGAATGCAGTATTGTTTTTGATTTACTATTTTCCTAGGTAGAGGCAGCTCTAATGGCTTCCATTTGGCCTTTCCCACCATAGTTGTCCTCACTCCACAGGTCAGGGAACCAATGTGGGGATTCTGCCAGATGCTAAGTATGTCTATTTCAGTTATGCATTCTGGAACTGGGGAAATAACCATAGGATGGGTTTGGGGACCCACTCGACCCACAGTAAGTGAGACCTGGGCTAAGACTCCACTAACAACCTGACCCCCATTAGCCCCTATTCTAACTGGAGGGCCACTGTGATGCTTTGGGTCTCCTGGAATCAATACCAATTCAGAACAAGTGTCTAATAGCCCCTGAAAGGTCTGATTATTTCCCTTTCTCCAAAGTACAGTTACTCTGGTAAAAGGCTGCAGGTATCCTTGGGGAAGGATGGGAGAAAGATTAATAGTATAGATTTTTGGTGGTGTACCAGGGTCCTTCCTCAAGGGGACCTGGCCACCCCTTCATTCAAGAGGTTCTGGATCTGTAAACTGGCTCAAGTCTGGGAATTGATTGAGGGGCTGTGACCCTCTGTTTTTATGATTCAAGTTAGACTTTTGTTCACTGGACCTAGAAGTTTTCTGCTTATACAGATCAAGTAAGAATTTAGTAGGCTTCCTGTCTATTTGACTTACAGGAACACCATGAGTAACTAACCAACGCCATAGACCTATACGAGTTGGACTATTCTGATTATTGCTTTGCCTCTGCTGTCCATTATGGTAACCACACCCACATTACCTTTGTCCGTTGAGTGCTTCCACTTGGCCCCTGCCACAACCGGGATCCAATTAGTCCCATTGCATCTAAGCATTCCAATTGTTTAACTGTGGTTCCCACTGTAATGTCTGGTCTACAGAGAAGAGCAATAACAGGGCTCTTCAGGGATGCTGGGGCTCCCCTCACAAATCTGTTTCTCAAAGTATCAGTAAAAGGTATGTCTTCTGAAGCCTCCCAGTGTGGGTGAGTAGGTTTTATGTGACAAATCCACCCTAGCGTACTAATCTCCCTAAGCCTTTGAATCCCTTCATCTACAGTTAACCAAGGGAGATCAAGCATCTCTAACTCACTCACACTGGGCCATCTTTTGATCCATATTTCAGCCAACCAACCAAACAAACTATTAGCACCTTTCTTAACTTCCCAAGCTACAACATTAAATGCAGAAAATCTGCTTAGTGGGCCCATATCAATATATTCAGCCTGATCCAATTTTATGTTCTTTCCACCATTATCCCACACCCTTAATATCCATTCCCATACATATTCTCCTGGTTTCTGCTTGTATGAAGGAGAAAATTCATTTAGTTCCTTTGGAGTGTAACGCACCTCCTCATGGATCACACTATGTACCACACCTTTAGGGGCCTGCTGGGCCTTGAGTCTAGTTATGGGTCTAGAATCAAAGACAGGAGGTGGGGGTGGGTCCTGATGAGAATCAGCATTGTCTTGCTCAGTCACTGCCTCAGGGAAAGCCATTACTGTTTCCTTAGGCAGTGCAGAGTTAATTCCCTCGGGCAGCAGTGGAAAAGCCACTGTTTCTGGGCATGAGGGTTGGGAGTTTTCTGGGGATGAGAGTTGGGAATTCGTTTCTGGTGAACAAGCCTCAATGCAGTTTAGGGGTTCCATGTCCCCAGCTTCATCAGGGTCTCCCACACATCCCCATCCCAACTTGCAGGATCGCATTCTTTCCCAACCAATTCCCTCACTTTAGCAGTAGATTCCCTGCGAGGCTGATAATTCAACTGCTGCTGTAGTTCAGCCAATCTTATGATGAGGGCTTGTGTTTGATTTTTGGCAATTTCAGCCCCGTGGGTACTGGAGAGAAGATTCTGGCCTAGAGCACACCTAGAAAATTTAGGTCACCTATGTGGTGCTTGAGACAAGAAATCATTTCACTGAGCTCACCCCTTTCTTCAGTTTATCCAGTGCTGTGAGGAGCAACCAGCCAATGTCATTATAGTCCTCGGATTTCCACAAATACTCAAAAGTATTACGTATAGAGTCACTGAATCCCTTGCCTTTTATAAGCGGTGAATCAGGACCATCAATTGGATTTATCTTGCATATCTCTTTAAACAGTTCACGCCAAGGACTATCACTGCTCTCCATATTATTAGAAGTCAAGCTGTTGGCATTTTTAGGTCTAACGCCCTGAAACCAATTGAAGAAATTCATCTTTAAGATTCTATTTCTCTAGAACCACTCCTGGCACCAAAATCTGTTTTAGTCAGGTTCTCCAGAGAGACAGAATCAATAGGATATGGTATAATTATATGAGAGGGATTTAGTAGGGGAATTAGCTCACATGGCTATGAAGAAAAGTCCCATGATAGGCCGTCTATAAACTGGATGCCGGTAGCGTGGCTCAGTCCAAGTCCAGAGGCCTCAGAACCAGGGAAGCTGATGGTGTCCTTGGTGTAAGTTCTGGACCCCAAAAGCTGAAGAGTCTCAAGCTCTGATGTCCACGGACAGGAGAGAAGAGTGTATCCCAGCTCCAGTGGATCGAGAGAGAGCTTCACCTCTTTCCTCTGTCTCTTGTTCTCTCTGGACCCCCAGTGGATTGGATGGTTCCCACCTACACTGAGGGTGGGTCTTTCCCACCCAGGCCCCTCAGGCTCTCATACTAATCTCTGTTGGAAATACCCTCATGGACATACCTGAAAAGACTGCTTGCCAGGTTTCTCAGCATTCCTTCATCTAAACAAGTTGACATCTAGAATTAACCTTCACACATGTTGAGGACCACATTGATAAGTTTTATGGAAAGTGGGAAAATTCTTGTTCATGCAGGAGTGTCCTACACATTACAAGGCAATAAGCATCCCAGACCCTTGCCCACTCTACCAGTAGTGTCCCCAATCATTGTAACTCCCCCACATTCCCAAAACTCCCCCCTAGGTAGCATTATGTTTCACATCAAAGTTCTTTCCTTTTGAATATTAGTGTATCTAATTTATGTGAGAAAGCTGGGACATTTGCCTTTAACCACGGGGAGTAGGATGAATGGCAGTCCCCACCAAAATAATTCACTTCCTAAACCCTGGAACCTAAGAATGTGAGCTTATTTGGATAAAGGGTTTTTGCAAATGCAATTAAGTTAAGGACCTTGCAATGAGATCATCCAGGATTATGCAAGTAGGCCTTAAATCCAATGATGTGTCTTTATTAAAGACAGAAGAGAAGACACAGAAGAGGAGAAGGCCATGTGATGACAGACACAGAGACTGGAATTAAGCTGCTACAAGCCAAGGAAGCACCAGAAACTGGAAAAGGCAAAGAAAGATTCTCCCCTAGAGCCTTTGGGGGCAACACAGCACTGACAATGCCTTGATTTCAGATTTTGGCCTCCAGAACTGTGAGAAAATAAATTTCTGTTGTTTTAAACTGCCAAGTTTGTGGTAATTTGTTATAGCAGCTCTAGGAAACTAATACACCAAGAATATCTCTTCTTTGGAGGTATGCAAGCAAGTCCTCAGATAATTTTAGAGAGTTGAATCCTGGGACTGGGCACTGGATTCACATTCTATATTCTCCACAAAGATCTCTTGTATTACTTTAGCCATCCTATAAGATTGTGTAGCAATGGAAAGGATTGAAGAGTTCTCTCATCTCAGTTTACAGATGAGGAAACCAAGGCCTGGAATGGCAAAGTGACTTAACCCAAGGTCTGGCACATGGATGGTAACTGAGTAGTGAACAGAACCAAGATCTCTGACTCCCAGAGCATGGTTCTACCTGCAGCACCAGGCTGTCTTGTCCTCTAAGAGTTGGCTACCACTAGTGTCAATTCTTGGCACTTAGCATTGTTATCTCACATCCTGTGCTCAGAAATCCTGTTCTGCAACTTTACTGCAGGCCCTCTGAAGACAGGCATCCTCCTTCTGGGTCTCCTCTGAAAATACAGTAGCCTAAAAGTGCTCCCATCACTCTCTTCACGTTGGTTGAAGTCCTTTTCCTGCCTTCTAGCGCCTCTCCTCCCACCTCTTCACGCCCTGTGTTCGAACAATGCCAGCCTTCTTATTCCTCAAATACACCACATTTATCCTTTCCTCAGGGCCTTAGTGCACATGGTCCTTTTTCCAGGGCCTTAATGTAAATGGATTTATCTGTGATTTTCCCAAGTGAAGGTTTCAAAAACCAGCCTGGAAAAGGTATGGCAAAAACCAGGCAAGGAACACACAGGGAGAGAAGAAAAGAGCAGTTGTCAGAGCAAACATTTGAAATAGAACCCTGTCTACTCAGGCATCATTCATATTAACTCAAGTTAATCCTCATACCTGCCAAGGGTGTAGAAACATTATTGCCTCTGTTTTACAGACAAGGAAACTGAGGAAGAAAGGTTAAATAGCATGCCCAGTGTCAATAGTCAGGAGGTGAGAGACCCAGGGCCAACTGCATGTGATTCAGCCTGTTCTTAGTATACTCTGTAATTTGCCCTCAATTCACCTGCTGCCCTAAAAAAACAGCCTATCATAGTTTATATTTTAAATACCTTTTATGCCTTAGGAGGTTTATATTCATAATAGCAAATTCTCAAAATTTGTGCAAAAGTAACTGTTATTATTCCCACCCTACAGATGAGGAAATGGGTGGAAATGGCTTGCCTCAGGGTAGCTCACGAGTAAATGGTAGAATTGGCATGCTCAATCTGGCCCCTGATTGCTGCCAGAATTTTGCTGGTCAAGCCAAGAGCACTGATAAATCACTGAAGGAAGAACAGAGAATTTGGAGGGAGTAGTTTGGAAAGGCTACCTCTGAGGTATGTGGTCACACTACTCAGTGTGTGACACTTGGATTCCCTAACCAGGAATGCAGCACACCACATAGATAGTGTGTGAGGGGACAAATAAAAACTCAAATACACTGTGGCCCCTTTACAAAGTCATCCAGACAACATATGACAAAAAGCTTCCTCCTCTTTGCTTTAGCTTTTGAAGTCTGGGTGTCCCTTTACTAAAGCCAGAACCATGCAGGAGGCTGGAAAATTGATGATCATGACAATGATGGCAATGATGATAACAATGACAATGACCACAGTGATGCTGTATTAGTCCGTTTTGTGTTGCTATAACAGAAATACCCGAGACTGTGTAATTTATAAAGAACAGAGGTTTATTTGGCTTACAATTCTGGGACAGCTGCATCTGGCATGGGCCTCGGGCTGTTTCTACTCATGTTGGAAAATGGCAGCAGCCGGCGGGTACAAGCAGATCACATGGTGAGGAAGCAAGAGAGAGAGAGGAGGTGCCAGGGTCCTATAAACAACCAGTTCTCATGGGAACTAAACAAGTGAGAACTCACTCATTAAGCCCCCTTCCCATAGGGAGAGCATTAATCCATTCATGAGGGATCTGCCCCCATAACTCAAACACTTCCTACACTGTCACACTAGGGATCAGATTTCCACATGAGTTTTGGGGGACAACACATCCAAACTCTATCATTGGCTCACCAAAACTCATGTCCCTCTCACATAACAAAATACAATTATTCCACCCCAACAGTCCCAAAAGTCTTAGCTTGTTCCAGCACCAACTTAAAAGTCCAAAGTCTCATCTGAGGCTAAAAGCAAAAATCCTTCCAGCTGTGAACCTCTAAAAATCAAAACCAAATTTATCTACTGCCAAGATACAATGGTGGAACAGACATCGGGTACACATTCCCATTCCAAAAGGGAGGAATAGGCCCCCAAAATAGGAGAAACAGGCCTTAAAGAAGTCTGAAACCCAGCAGGGCAGACATTAAGTCTTAAAGCTCCAAAATAATCTTCTTTGATTCCAAGTCCTGCATCCTGGGCACAATCGGACATATGGGCCCCCAAAGCATCAGGCAGCCTCACTTCCACAGCTCTGCCAGGTGGTGCCTGTGTCTTTTCTAGGCCTGTGTTGCACATTACCAGTGGCTCTACAGTTCTGGGGTCCTGGTGGCAGCCCTACTGCCTTGGCTCTACTAGACATTTCCCTGGTGGGGACTCTCTGTGGGGGCTTTGACCCCACTTTTCTGCTCAACATCACTCTAGAAGATGGCCTCTGTGGTGGCTCCGACTCTGCAACATGTCTCTGCCTGGGCCCCCAGGTTTTTCCATACATCCTCTGGAATCTGGGTGGAGGCTGCTACACCTCCACTGCTCTCATGTCCTGCCGGCCTGCAGACTTAACACAACATGGACTGGGATTTCAGGCTTCTACTCTCCAGAGCTGCTGCATGAACCACACTTGTGGCCACTCCAGCCAGAGCAGCAGGGGTGAAGGGAGCAGGTTCCTAAGGGCAGCTGCACTCCAGGTCTGTCCTCTGAGACAACTCAGTCCTTCTAGGCCTCAAGGTCTGTAATGTGTGAGGCACCCTTCCAGACTTCTCAAATGCCTTTAGGGCTTTTCTCTCATTGTCCTAGTTATTAGCTTCTGGCTGCCTCATGGCCAAGATAATGTCTTTAGCAACCAGTTTCTCTGCTTCACCCTTGCATTTTTCTCCTGCTCTCCACTTCTCTACCTCGTGGCCAGACTGCAAATTTTCTAAGTCTTTATACTCTGCTTCCCTTTTAAATTCCAACTTTACATCATGCATTGGCTGCCATAACTTAGAGTAGGCTGTTAGAAGTAACCATGCAGGGCCGGCCCGGTGGCGCACTGCTACAGTGTGCCGCTTGGGAGCGCGGCGGCGCTCCCACCGAGGGTTCGGATCCCACATACAGACCGATTCCCGCTCACTGGCTGAGCGAGGTGTGGGTGCAACACTGAGGGTTGCGATCCCGTTGCCGGTCCCGGTCCGGTACGGGCACGACACTGAGGGTTGCGATCCGTTGCCGGACATGAAAAAAGACAAAAAGGAGAAAAAAAAAAAAAAAAAAAGAAACA
>NW_007731150.1:4277-11628 GCF_000696425.1 Galeopterus variegatus | reverse complement strand
TTAAAAGTATTGTCCAGGGCCGGCCCGGTGGCGCACTGCTACAGTGTGCCGCTTGGGAGCGCGGCGGCGCCCCCGCCAAGGGTTCGGATCCCACATACAGACCGGCCGCTCACTGGCTGAGAGAGGTGTGGGTGCAACACCGAGGGTTGTGATTACGTTGCCGGTCCCGGTCCGGTACGGGCACGACACTGAGGGTTGCGATCCGTTGCCGGACATGAAAAAAGACAAAAAGGAGAAAAAAAAAAAAAAAAGAAGTAACCATGCAGCTCCCTTAATGCTTTGCTGCTTGGGAATTTCTTCTGCCAAAAATTCTGGTTCACAACTCTTTTTTCTTTTTTTTTTTTAAAGATGACCAGTAAGGGTACCTCTACCCTTGGCTTGGTGTTGTCAGCACCACGCTCAGCCAGTGAGCCAACCAGCCATCCCTATATAGGATCCGAACCTGTGGCCTTGGTGTTATCAGCACTGCACTCTCCCGAGTGAGCCACGGGCCGGCCCTTGGTTCACATCTCTTAAGTCCAACCTTCCACAAAGTCCAAGGGCATGGACACAATGTAGCCAAGTTCTTTGCTATGTTATAGCAAGGGTTATCTTTTGTCCAATTCCCAATAAGTTCCTCATTTCTATCTGAGACCTCATCATCCACATGGACTTTACTGTCTACACTTCTATCAACATTCTGGTCACCACCATTTAACCAGCCTCTTAAATGTTCCAAACATTCTCTCATCTTTTTGTCTTCTTCTAAGTCCTCCAAACTCCTCCAACCTTTGCCCATTACCCAGTTCCAAAGCTGCATCCACATTTTCAGGTATCTGTATAACAAGCCCTCGCTCCTCGGTACCAATTTTCTATATCAGTCCATTTGGGTTGCTATAACAGAATTATCTGAGACTGGGTAATTTATAAAGAAGATAGGTTTATTTGGATTATGATTCTGGGACAGTTGCATCTGGCACAGGCCTCAGGCTGCTTCTACTCATGGCAGAAAGTGGCAGGCAGCTGGCAGGTAAAGCAGATCACATGGTGAGAAGAAGCAAGAGAGAAAGAGAAGGTGCCAGGGTCTTTTTAAGCATCAAGCTCTCTCGGGAACTAACAGAGTAAGAACTCACTCACTAATCCCCCCTCCCCCAGGGAGAGCATGAATCCATTCATGAGGGATCTGCCCGCATGACTCAAACAGCTTCCATCACTGCCACGTTGGGGATCAGATTTCCACGTGTTTTGGTGGGGACAACACATCCAAACTCTATCAGATGCCCATGACTTTAAAAATCTCATTTGAAGAAAACCTTTCACATTTAGCTAGATGGTACTCAAGTCTCTGGCTTGTAGAATTGGCAGCTGCAATATTAAGTTAGAAGAAATTAATCCAAAATTAGTACTACTAAATTTCTCCATCAACTTGAACCTCCAAAAGGCTCTTTTCTAAAAAAAAAAAAAAAAAAAAGTATTGTTGAAAAAACCCTTAACAAAGTGTTTGAGAGTGAATTTTTTGTCTATATTTTTGAAATATGCAAAAACAATCTTTTGTTGCTTAAAACAATTTGCACCACGTCTTAAATCATCTCCACAAAAATGAAAAGTCCTATGAGTTTCTACTTCAATAATAGATACTGTGAAAAATTAAAAGAACATAATTTGGCTTGTGTTGTCTGTCTTTCTGAGAACAATCTATCTTTGCCTCTGTGTGCTACTAATTAGAGCATTACATTTTTTTCATATTGAGCAAAAAGCTGGCTTTTATATTTTCATGTTTTAAATATTTAATCTGTGTTTTGATGCAGTTCACTTTGCTTTTATACACCATTTGGTGTGTTAGTAATATTCTGTTCTACTGTACTAGAAATCTAGTCTTTTTGAAACTCTTAGGGAATGTTAATGACTGGTGGCCAAGATAATACAATTATGCATCGCTTAATGATGAGGCTATGTTCTGAGAAATGCATCCTTGGGCAATTTGGTGGTTGTGTGAACATCATAGAGTGTACTTACACAAGCCTAGATGGTATAACCTACTATACACCTAGGCTGTATTGTGTAGCCTATGGCTCTTAGGCTACAAACCTGTACAGCATGTTACTGTACTGAATTCCATAGGCAATTATAACACAATAGTAGGTATCTGTATATCTAAACATATCTAAACACAGAAAAAGTGCAGTGAAAATGTGATATCTTTTAGATAAAAAGTGGCACACCTGTATAGGACACTTTCTATGAATGGAGCTTGCAGGACTGGAAGTTGCTCTGGGTGACTCAGTGAGTGAGTAGTGAGTAATGTGAAGGCCTAGGACACCACTGTGCACGACTACAGACTTTGTAAACACTAAACACTTAGGTTGCAGTAAATTTATTTAAAAATTAAGTAATTTTGCTAAGACTTTATGAGGGCTACAATGTCACTAGGCGATAGGAATTTTTCAGCTCTGTTATAATCTTATGGGACCACTGTCATATATGTGATCCATAGTTGACTGAAATGTCATAATATAGCACATGATTGTACAAACTTTTTTATGCTAACCATTTTGACACAAGTCTTTTAGCTCAGTTGGTTAGAGTGTGGTGTTGCAGCACCAAGGTCAAGAGTTCGCACCCACATAAGGCCAGTAGCTAAAAATAAAAATAAAAATAAAAATAAAAATGCATTATATATTTCCTGCCCTCTTACATAAATATTCTGTCTTTTTTTTTTTTTTTTTTTTTTAATAAACATGACTGGTAAGGGGATCTTAACCCTTGACTTGGTGTTGTCAGCACCACGCTCACCCAGTGAGCTAACCGGCCATCTCTATATGGGATCCGAACCTGTGGCCTTGGTGTTATCAGCACCACACTCTACCGAGTGAGCCACGGGCTGGCCCTTACATAAATATTCTGAATCTGTTTATTCTGTTCTTGTGAGTGATTAGTACATTGTTGCTCTCAAGGGTTGGTGTAGAAGTTTACTGGTCACGAAGAGGATAAATATGCTAAGATTAATCTGTTCTCCAACACACCAGACATACTTCTGCATCACTCTCTCTTGCTTCCTCTCTCTTGCTTCCTCTCTCTTGCTTCCTCTCTCTTGCTTCCTCTCTCTTGCTTCCTCTCTCTTGCTTCCTCTCTCTTGCTTCCTCTCTCTTGCTTCCTCTCTCTTGCTTCCTCTCTCTTGCTTCCTCTCGCCATGTGATCTGCTGGTACCCACTGGCAGCCTGCTACTTTCTGCCATGAGTAGAAGCAGCCTGAGGCCCATGCCAGATGCAACCATCCCAGAATCGTAAGCCAAATAAACCTCTTTCCTTTATAAATTACCCAGTCTCAGGTAATTCTGTTCTAGAAGCACAAAACAGATTAATGCAGAAAATTGGCGATGAGGATGGGAAAATTGGTACCAAGGAATGGGGGTGTTGCTATACAGATACATGAAAATGTGGATGCAGCTTTGGAACTGGGTAATGGGCAAAGGTTGGAGGAGTTTAAAGGACTTAGAAGAAGAGAAAAAGATGAAGGAAAGTTTGGAATGTCTTAGAGACTTATGTGGTGGCGAGCAGAGTGCTGATAGAAATGTGGACAGTGAAGGCCATGCAGATGATGAGGTCTCAGAAATGAGGAACTTATTGGGAATTGAACAAAAGATAATCCTTGCTACACCATAGCAGGGAACCTGGCTGCATTGTGTCCATGCCCTTGGACTTTATTAAGAGTTGTGAACCAGAACATTTGGCAGAAGAAATTTCTAGGCAGCAAAGCATTAAGGACACTGCATGGCTACTTCTAACAGCCTGCTCTGAGTTATGACAGCAAAGGCACGATGTAAAGCCAGAAATTTTTTTTTTTTAAAGATGACCGGTAAGGGGATCTTAACCCTTGACTTGGTGTTGTCAGCACCACGCTCACCCAGTGAGCAAACCGGCCATCCCTATATGGGATCCAAACCCGTGGCCTTGGTGTTATAAGCACCGCACTCTCCCGAGTGAGCCACAGGCCGACCCTAAAGCCAGAATTTAAAATGGAAACAGAGTGTAAAGATTTGGAAAATTTGCCACCTGGCCATGTGGTAGAGAAGTGGAGAGCAGGAGAAAAATGCAAGGGTGAAGCAGATAAATTGGTTGCTAAAGACATTATCTTGGCCATGAGGCAGCCAGATGCTAAGAACCAGGACAATGGAAAAAATGCCCTAAAGGCATTTGAGAAGTCTGGAAGGGTGCCCCACCCATCACAGACCCTGAGGCCTAGAAGGACTGAGTTGTTCCAGAGGACAGACCTGAGGCACAGCTGCCCTTGGGAACCTGCTCCCTGCATCCCAGCCACTCTGGCTGGAGCAGGCCCAAGTGTGGTTTGTGCAGCAGCCCTGGAGAGTAGAGGCCTGAAACCTCAGTGGTGTCCACATTGTGTTAAGTCTGCAGGCTGGCAGGATGCGAGAGCAGTGGAGGCATGGCAGCCTCCACCCAGATCCAGAGGATGTATGTGTAGGGCCCCATAAAACCCCAAAGGAGGGCCAGCCCGTGGCTCACTCGGTAGAGTGCGGTGCTGATAACACCAAGGCCGCGGGTTCGGATCCTATATAGGGATGGCCGGTTTGCTCACTGGTTGAGCGTGGTGCTGACAACACCAAGCCAAGGGTTGAGATCCCCTTACCGGTCATCTTTAAAAAAAAAAAAAAAACACCAAGCCAAGGGTTGAGAAACCGCAAAGGAGACGTTCCCTAAAACATGGCGCCTTTCCGGCTTCTCTTCCGGGTCCTAACATTCCCACTGGCACCAAAGTATGGCCTATCAAAATCATCACCCGCCCTTCCAACCAATCAGCTACCGCCCCGTGTACTAACTCCCCTCTCCCAGAACTCAGCTCTCTATAAATGTATGCTTCACCCTCAAATAAAGTGGAACTTCTCCAGTGAACTGTCAGCTCGGGTTCTGTCATTCTTTCATTGGTGCCGAAACCCGGGAGGAGCTCACCCCTTACCCAAGGGGACTCCTTCTTGGACCTCCTTCACTCTCTCGGTGGTTCCCGCTGCTGACGCTTCGCCCTCGTCCATTTTCTCCGGCGCTGGCTTTCTGCACCCACCACCGGCTCATCCAAACATAAGTCTCCCTTTAGAGGTGCCATTTTAAGCTAGGACTACCCCTCCGGCGTTCAGCCCTAACAGCGGCAGTATGCCCCACTATGGCCTTCAGGGCCTCAGTTGACCCCTAAATATTCCCTCGTCACACCAGACCGTCCACATTCTACTCCTCTCCCAACCCCAAAGTTAAAGGCGATCCTTGCAGGGCGAAGCTCCCATTCTCTCGCTTTCTCTTTCAATTTACTGTTTCTGTTTCTCCGAGCCCAGGGCTCCCGAAAATCCCAGTGCCAGGTTCCTTTGAGCCTCTGGGCACTCACCCTTGCCGAGGTGACAGAAGGTTAAGTGACGACTTATACCTTCCTCCCTCCNATCCTTCTAACTCTGCTGTACTTTATACCTTATTTCTGTATATCATTTATTACCTCTTAATTTAACATTAATTTACTTATACATTATTTTTATTGTTTATTGCATATCTATCCTACTCTCTGCTATAATACAAGCTCCATGAAGGCAGGGCATCTAGGTCTGCTGTATTTATTAATGTATTCCCAGCACTTAAAACAGAGCCTAGAAAATAGGAAGTACTCAGAAAATATTTGTTGGATTAAATGAAATGAATAACATTTTTTCCTGCAACATACAAGAGTAAACTTTTGTGGTTAAATAGCAGAACAATCTTTTATTTGAGGGTAAGGAAATTGGATCTATATTATGTAGGTGATGAAGAATTAAAGAAGTTTATTAAACTTGATTAAGGCAATGTTTTGTAAGGACTATTCTGTTGGCTGTATAAGGAATCCCAGGGGTGCCACTAGCTTTGGTATGTCCTACAAACACCCTCAGATTAGTCTTCCTTAAACACAGATCTGAAAAAGTGGTATTTCTTTAAAAACGTGAAGGTTGCCAAGGAAAGAAGGGAGAAAGAGTAGAGTAAGAGGCTGAGGTAAGAACCTTGGACAATGTCTGCCTTTAAAGGGTTAGAGGCATGGGAGTCAGCAAAAGAGTGTTCAGAAGGAACTAAGATGTCAGATGAAAAAGAAAAGTTGGGTTTATAGATTTCAAGGGTGGAAAAATTTTTCAAGAAGGAGGCTGTGGTCAACATATGGAATTCAAACTTTTCAGGAATGCGGAGGAGTTATTTAGAATTTGGTAGATAACAGTGCAAAGCTGGAAAGAAGGTGATGATCTGACATCCTGAAATTCGGGGAAAGAAAGATGATACAGCACCAAGGTAGAAGTTAGTGCAGCAATAATCTAGAAATATCACTGAAGAAAAATAAAAATAAGAATCTCGTTTCCATATTCAGAGGTTTAGGGGAGAAGAATAAAGAATCAATCACTACTCGAGAGGGTTATAAGATTTAAGAAATAAGGTGTCAAAAGATATGAAGAAATAGAAGGAAGAGGAGCAATGGAGACTGATCAGGCTAAAGTGTAAAGAAATTTGTTGACAATAATATGACAATTGCAGAAATTACAGCACAAATGGGAAGTATTCACTCAATAAATTATCTTTGAGTAAAATCAATCTAACCTAACCTTACTGTACGCCATCAGTTACTATATGCCAGCAGAGAACTTTTAGCACATGAATTAATTCAGGTCTGTTTATCCTCCTATTATCAAGTTAGTTAAATGGTTCAAGTCATCACTGACTATTATATTGTCTCCTAAATTTCAGGTATTTGCATACCACCATTACAACTTTGCCGTAGTTATTATTTTGGGCTAGTTTCCTCAAGAAGCAGATCCTGAAAGAAGATTTGGGAGGAGACTTCTTATTTGGGAGGTGATCCCAGTAAGCTCTGGAGATAAATAAAATAATAAGGTAGGGAAAAGAAGGAAACAAACACAGGACAGTTCAATGAACAAGTTCTTGACAGGGGCAACTGAAGCTCATCTCTACTAGAGACTTCTGGGAAGTGGTGTAGACCATACCTCAGAGTTGTCCTATGAGAGGTGGTGTTGTCCCACCAATTTCCACCAGTTGTTAGTTGTGAGCTTCAACAGCTATCTACAGCCAAAAAGGCCTACTGCTCACAGCACTGTCAAGCAACCTCTTTAGAAGTGCAGAAAGAAAAAAATCCCAACTGTGAATCTAGAACTCTATACCTACCAAAAATATCCTTCAAAAATTAAAGAGAAATAAGACTTGATCACATATATGAAAACTGAAAGAATTCATCACTAAAAGACAGCAATACAAGAAATATTAATGGAATTGCTTCAGACAGGAGAAAAATGACTCCACTTAAAAATCTGAACTGAGCTCTTGCTTCCTCTCTCTTGCTTCCTCTC
>NW_007731150.1:0-515 GCF_000696425.1 Galeopterus variegatus | reverse complement strand
ATTCTTATAAAGCTCTGCACACAAGAGTGGCCCCAATACCAATTAGATAATCAAAACAAATGGCCACCAGAAGGCACACTAGACCCTGATATTCTCCAAGATTTGTTTAACCTCTGCCAGCACCAGAGAAAATGGAAGGAGATTCCCTATGTTGAAGCTTTCCGCCTACTTGCCCCAAATCCCTCCCTCTGTCTTACCTGTTCTCCCTCCCAGGTTCTCCTTGCTTAACCTCCTCCGTACAGACCCCCTCCATCTGTAGTTCCGTCTGCCCCTGAATCCCCACAACCCACTCCACTGCCATCTTCTTCCGTCCCGCCATTTTCTGCCTCACCGGCTCCACTGCCATCGTCCGCCACACCTAACCCTTCCGCTCTTCCTCCCCCTTTTAGCCCCCCCCTTACTGGTTCTCAGGGACACCCCCCGTCCTCCACTGTGGCTCCTCTCCATGAAGTAACTGGTGCTGAAGGGGTTGTTAGGGTACATGTTCCCTTTTCACTAGTGGACCTTACTCAATT
>NW_007731149.1:168141-168726 GCF_000696425.1 Galeopterus variegatus | reverse complement strand
GCCAAAGGATCTCCTGGTAACAACCTGGTCAGAATGACATTAAAATTTAATTCTGGTTCGGCCATTGGGATTCTCTTGTTGGATAAACATGGTTCTAGATCATTAGAATACTACCATTTATTTGAGTTTACTGCTTTATGAGCTCTTGTATAGTGGCCCAGGAGGGTCAAGGTGGTGTATATGGTGAATATATGAAAAGGAGACAGCCTAGCAAAACAGAAAACTTTAAGACAATAGCCAGTCTACTCAAGCCAAACACCACCAGTAGTTTTACAGCAATCAAGCAAACACTTAATCAAGAAAAAGGTAACTGAAACCTGATAGGAGAGCTTTGTGGTGCTTTAACTTACCTTTGCTCCTTCTTCTCATTCCTGGCTCAAAGACAGTCTTTAAACGGCAACCCCCATTCTCAGTGTGAGTTTCTGTGCTGGTGGGAGCAGAGTTATCAAAGAATAGTGCTTGAATGCTTTGGTCTGTAAGGTGGCTCCCTGAAGGACTAATGCAAGGGACTTACCTGTATTTCACACAACTCAGAGCTCTCTCACAGCGAAATGCTTACAAAAAGGAAAGTTTTTGGAAAAAAAA
>NW_007731149.1:166923-168099 GCF_000696425.1 Galeopterus variegatus | reverse complement strand
GTGTGTGTGTGTGTGTGTGTGTGTGTGAGAGAGAGAGAGAGAGAGAGAGAGAGAGAGGAGGGAGGGGCATGGCAGAGTGGCAGGGCTGGTGATAAGAACCTCTTCTTTTCCTAATTGGTAGAACAGATTCTTTTTATGTTTCTTAAAGCAGAAGCATTAGAAACATCTGAACTAGAATAATTTTTTAAGGTTATAAAATTTGAATCCTCAGTGAACCGGAGGAGAGAAGAATGAAGAAATCCTTGAGAGTTTTACTAGTGATCCTGTGGCTTCAGTTAGGCTGTGAGTTTTGAGCATTTCTGTGGGAACATAAAGTACAGTATTTGGAGTTATTGTCTATTCTAGGCCCTTGGATAGAAACATGGATTTTTTTCCCCCTCTAACTAAATGAGGGTGTGAGGCCTGCAAAAAGATAATTAAATTCGGGAGAATAAGCATTCACTACCCACCTAATCTTCTTTGACCATGATCTTTTTGCAAAGGCGTGAGGAGCCAACAAAAGGAGGTGGAGCAGAATCCTGAATCCCTCTCAGTGTTCCAGAGGGAGCCACTGCCCCTCTCAGCACTACTTACAGTGACCGTGCTTCTCAGTCCTTCCTGTGGTACAGGCAGTATTGTGGGAAAGGCCCTGAGGTGCTGATGTCCGCATACTCCAATGGTGACAAAGAAGAAGGAAGATTTACAGTGCAGCTCAATAAAGCCAGCCAATATGTCTCCCTGCTCATCAGAGACTTCCAGCCCAGTGACTCAGCCACCTATCTCTGTGCAGAAACCTGCCATCTGTACCCAAAACTGCTGGGGCCCCAGGAGTGCCTGGTGTAGAGCTTAGATTACAGGGCAGAAAAATTCTGTTTGATCTCTAGATGCAAATGGAAATTAATAGTAATAGTATGGAGGGTTTTATTGATAAGGGAGGTATTTTCATAATTCTGAAAAGAATTGACCCAGAAGAGAAATTACAGACACAATATTAATGTGCTTGAGATATTTTCCAGTCTTCTTTTTCAACTCCAGTCAAAAATTTTTTTATTGAGATATGATTGACATACAAAAAGGTGCACTTATTTAATCTGTACATCTTGATGAAATTGAAGATATGTATAAACCTGTGAAACCATCACCACAATCTATACATAAACATCCATCACCTATCCTCCCTCCCTCCTTTTTTTCTGT
>NW_007731149.1:164422-165859 GCF_000696425.1 Galeopterus variegatus | reverse complement strand
TGATAATAGATATTCCCTCACAGTTCCTAGTACACCTTGCTCTTTTCCCATTTAGTTACCAAGGTGTTTGACAATCATTGCTCTAAGAATGTGGCAGCAAAACAGAAATGCAAAGGGAAGAAAGGAGTCATAAACAAACAACTGTGAAAAGTTGTAAGTCATAAATTATTTTATGTTTTCCCCCACCCCATCTCTACCCTCAGCTGCAACTCCACTCCTGGGTTAGAGAAGGATACATTTGATGGGTAGTTGGAAGCACTAGAGTCAGAAGATGAGCACTGGTTAAAACAAAAAGCCCAGATAGTTGCAGACATTAAAGATTAGAGAGTGTCTATGTTGCAATTTTGGGATAAAGACAGACTAGAACTCAGAATTCCTGGCTTGAGTTTTGTGGGAGAGCGTATCGATTCCTGTGTTCTTGAGTGTGGCACGGAGATGGCAGGGAGCATTATCCTTAGCCATAGAGTGTCCCAAATTCCCAGCAGAGCATGTGAGCACATAGACTCCAGATTTCTTAAGAAAGATCTCTGAGTAAGTATCTAAAAGAGTTCCGGACACCAGGGGGCTTTGTTATGATGAATAAAGACCTGCATGGATCAATTATCAAAGACCATATAGTATTAAGAACATTTTGGTAAATGTTGGGGAATAGAGTTGGAAACAATGCAGATCATATGAATATCTCCATTCTGACTTTTTGTCTCTATAGATTTCCCCTGCAAATTATGCCCCAGTCCAGGAAAAGTGCTTGTGGCCTGATGGAAATAAGGTCTTGCAATAGATACTAAGTTGAATTACAGGAAAAAATTTTAAGTCACAATTTATTGTAAAACTAAACTTGTAATATGTTAGTCATGACATTATTTATGTAGTCCAGGGGGTGGAAATAACTGGGAAATGGGGAATTAAGATTTCTGTTCAGTTTTGTTCACATAGTTACTGATGTAAAGGGTGCTACCCAATCAGAATTTGTTTCAGATTCTCTTTTTTTAGATTGAAATATAATTGATTATACATATTTGTGGGCTACAGAGTTGAAGATCATTATCTGTGTATAGTGTGTGATGATCAAGTCAGGATAATTAGCATATTCATCATTACAAAACAATCATTTCTTTGTGTTGATGATATGCAATCTCCTCTTGTCTGGTCATTTGATGACATGCAGTAAATTATTGTTAATTATAGATGCCTAGCTCCACTGTACATCAATTGAGCTTATTTTTCTTAACTAGCTGTTTTGTGTCTATTAACCCATTTCTTGGCTCACCTTCCCCCTTTCCTGGCTCTAGAAACCTGTTTTGTTCTCTCCTTCTGAAAGTTCAATGTATTATTAATGATTTTTTAAAATTATGAATATTTATGAGATAGAAAGCTAATTGTCACCCCTCGTGCCCACGATGCAAGGGCCAGATTCACACTGGGAGCATACCCATC
>NW_007731149.1:161726-163708 GCF_000696425.1 Galeopterus variegatus | reverse complement strand
TCTCTTAGCTCGCACATATGAGTGAGCACATGCAGTATTTATCCCTCTGTGCTTTGCTTATCTCATTCAACATAAATTTCTCCAGGTTCATCTATGTTGTTGCAAATGAGAACATTTCATTCTTTTTTATGGCAGAGTAGTATTCCATGCTGTATGTATATCACAGTTTCCTTATCCAATCATCCATCGATGGACATTTTTAAGTTGGTTCCATATCTTGGCTTTTGTAAACAGAGTTGCAATGAACATGGGAGTGCAGGTATCCCTTCGACATGATGATTTCCATTCCTCTGGGTATATACCCAGAAGAGGGATTACTGGATCACATGGATGATCTATCTGTAGTTGTTTGAGAAAATTCCACACTGTTTTCCATAGTGGTTGTACTAATTTACAGTCCCAGGGTTTTTTTTTTTTTTTTTTTTTT
Source organism: Galeopterus variegatus (assembly GCF_000696425.1). Taxonomy (NCBI): domain Eukaryota; kingdom Metazoa; phylum Chordata; class Mammalia; order Dermoptera; family Cynocephalidae; genus Galeopterus; species Galeopterus variegatus. The sequence continues at coordinate 163,281 of NW_007731149.1, read as the reverse complement.
TTTTGGACACCTTTTAAAAGGGGTTTTTTTTTTTTTTTTTTTTTTTTTTTTGGTAACCATTGTAAATGGGCTTGCTATTCTGATTTCTTTTTCTGCTAGTTCATTGTTGGTGTATAAGAACAGTACTAACTATTGGATATTGATTTTGTACCCTGCAACTTTCCTCAATTTCATTTATCCTATCCTAGGTGTTTTTCAGTGTAATCTTTAGGTTTTTCTCTATATAGAATCATGTCATCTGAAGGCAGGGACAATTTGACTTCAACTTTACCAATTTGGATGCCCTTTATTTCTTTCTCTTTCCTGATTGCTGTAGGTAGTACTTCAAATACTATGTTCAATAGTAGTGGTGAGAGTGGTTATCCCTGTCTTGTTCCTGTTCTTAAAGGAAAAGCTTTCAGCTTTTCCCCATTCCAGATGATATCAGTGGGGCGGGTTTGTCCTATATGGCTTTTATTGTATTGAGATACTTTCCTTCTATACCTAATTTGTTGAGAGTCTTTACCATGAAGTGTTGTTGAATTTCCTCAAATGCTTTTTCTGCATCTATTGAGATAACCATATGGATTTTGTCCTTGATTTTGTTAATTCAATACCACATTTATTGATCTGTGTATATTGAGCCATTTTTGCATCCCTGGGATGAACCTAACTTGATCATAGTGTATAATCTTTTTAATGTGCTGTTGAATTCTGTTTGCTAATATTTAGTTGAGAATTTTTGCATCAATGTTCACCAAGGATATTGGCCTATAGTTTTCATTTTTTGTTACATCTTTGTCTGATTGTGGTATCAGGATGATGCTGGCCTCATAGAATAAGTTTGGGAGAATGGCCTCTGCTTTGACTTTTTTGGAATAGTTTGAAGAGTATTGGTATTAATTCTTATTTAAAGGTTTGGTAGAATTCAACAGTGAAACAGTGAAAATTCCTGGGCTTTTCTTTATTGGGAGACTGCTGATTACAGCTTCACTCTTGTTGCTATTATTGGTTGGTTCAGGATTTCTATTTCTTCTTGGTTCAGTCTTGGTAATTTGTATGTATTTGGAAATTTATTCATTTCCTCTATGTTTTAAAATTTATTGGTGTATAGTTGTTCATAATAGCCTAACGATTTTTGAATTTCTGTGCAATCTGTTGCAATGGTTCCCTTTTTATTTCTGATGTTTTTTGTTTGGGTCTTTTCTTTTTTTAGTTGGACTAGCTAACGGTTTCTTTATTTTATCTTCTCAAAAAACAATATTTTGCGTTTTTAAAAACCTTTCTTTTGTTCTCTACTTCATTTATTTATGCTCTAAACTTGATTATTTCCTTCCATCTACTAATTTGGGGATTGGATTGTTCTTCTTTTTCTTGCATTTTGAAGTCTAATGTTATGTTATTTATTTGAAGTCTTTCTATTCTTTTGATGAAGACATTTATGGCAATAAAACTCCCTCTTCGTACTGCCTTTGCAGTATCCGATAGGTTTTGGTATGATGTGCTTTTATTTTCATTTGTTTCAGGAAGTTTATTGATTTCCTGTGTAATTTCATCTTTGACCCATAGGTCATTC
>NW_007731149.1:140396-160640 GCF_000696425.1 Galeopterus variegatus | reverse complement strand
CCATGTGGAGACCGGTTCCTGCTCACTGGCTGAGCGCAGTGCGGACGCAACACCGAGGGTTTCGATCCTGTTGCCGGTCAGTAAAAAAGACAAAAAGGAAAAAAAAATTTGTTAAGAATTGATTTACGACCTAACCTGTGTTCTGTTCTCAGTAACGTTCCATATTCTGATGAGAAGAATGTATATTTTGTAGTTGTTGGATGAATTGTTCTGTACACGTTTGTCAAGTCCAATTGTGTAAAGTATAGTTTAAATTTTGTGTTTCTTGGCTAATTTGTTGCTTAGATGATCTGTCCAATATTGACAGAGGAGTGTTAAGGTCCTCAACTATTAATGTTTTGGGGTCTATCTGTGTCTTTAGGTCTAATAATATTTGATTTGTATATCTGAGTGCTTTGATGTTGGTCTTGTCAATTGGGAAGAGTTAAATAATGTAGTTTATTGCACTTGTTAACAGAAAATATATAAATAAATACAATAAATAAATATAAAAACTGTTATTCAAAGCTAAGACTAAGGATTTTAAGAATAGTTACTAGGGAACCAGTATATTATATTAGTTCTTCTTGGGAATGACTACCTGACATTCTATCCATCACTTAGTATCCAGGTAGAAATGACTCTGATGACTCACAGTTGATGACTCATGTGTCCATGTGTAGAGAGACCAATAGAAAGAGATACCATCTATACTTACAAATGACTTATGTTATTTTGTTCTTAGTTTATATTTCAGAATGAAGGACCAGGTAGGAGGATGGACTCCTTATGTCATTGTGCCCAAGTTCCACACAAGGTTTCTTCTTGAATAGGGTGCTTGGCCCATTGGCATGAACATGTGGACATATCACGGGAATTGTCAGGCTTCTTGTTGGGATAAAAGAGCATGCAACTGGTAAGTTTCTCCTCTCCTTTCCCTGCACCTAATGTCAGTTTGAAGATGGCTTAATTTTGTCATTGTTCACACTAAAAACTTCAGCATATCCAAGTGATTCATTTAAATTTTATAAATGCTTGGGATAAAGGCTACCCTACTTTTCTTCTCACACGTAAGTACAGCAGCAGGATGGAGAATTCAGAGGGAGACTAGTGTAGCTATTCCACATATTGACCATCAATTTGCCCCCTTGAGTTCTGTCCTTCTCACCTTCCATCAGACCTACTGTCTTTCTCTACCTAGAACCTCTTCAGGGTCCCAAGGAGTGGGTTTCTTTCATTCATGTTTCTGTTATAATCTCCTCAATGTTCCTTCTGGGCTGTGATTTTCCCCTCTCTGTTTCATCCATTAATGTGCTCATATCTACTTTACATTTTATGGGAACTCTTGATATCTTTTAATTTTTTTACTATTTTTCCCATTGTGAATTTAGGTTTTCTTGTTTCTACATATAAGTTTTATTTCAGTGAGAATTTTGGAGAGATAGGAGGAGAGTACATGTACTTAGAAATTTTGAATTACAAGCACATCCTGGTAACATTTAAAATTTACAACTGGCTACACAATTTGGTCTTGTCCTTTAGAGAAAATCTGTAGGCAGGATCAAGATACAAATCAGAAGCTCAAGGGAGAACTGGTTTTAGGTTTGTTCTTAGTTTATATTTCAGAATGAAGGACCAGGTAGGAGGATGGACTCCTTATGTCATTGTGCCCAAGTTCCACACAAGGTTTCTTCTTGAATAGGGTGCTTGGCCCATTGGCATGAACATGTGGACATATCACGGGAATTGTCAGGCTTCTTGTTGGGATAAAAGAGCATGCAACTGGTAAGTTTCTCCTCTCCTTTCCCTGCACCTAATGTCAGTTTGAAGATGGCTTAATTTTGTCATTGTTCACACTAAAAACTTCAGCATATCCAAGTGATTCATTTAAATTTTATAAATGCTTGGGATAAAGGCTACCCTACTTTTCTTCTCACACGTAAGTACAGCAGCAGGATGGAGAATTCAGAGGGAGACTAGTGTAGCTATTCCACATATTGACCATCAATTTGCCCCCTTGAGTTCTGTCCTTCTCACCTTCCATCAGACCTACTGTCTTTCTCTACCTAGAACCTCTTCAGGGTCCCAAGGAGTGGGTTTCTTTCATTCATGTTTCTGTTATAATCTCCTCAATGTTCCTTCTGGGCTGTGATTTTCCCCTCTCTGTTTCATCCATTAATGTGCTCATATCTACTTTACATTTTATGGGAACTCTTGATATCTTTTAATTTTTTACTATTTTTCCCATTGTGAATTTAGGTTTTCTTGTTTCTACATATAAGTTTTATTTCAGTGAGAATTTTGGAGAGATAGGAGGAGAGTACATGTACTTAGAAATTTTGAATTACAAGCACATCCTGGTAACATTTAAAATTTACAACTGGCTACACAATTTGGTCTTGTCCTTTAGAGAAAATCTGTAGGCAGGATCAAGATACAAATCAGAAGCTCAAGGGAGAACTGGTTTTAGGTTGGTATGAGCCAAAGGAATTTACAGAAAGGAGTAAATTTGTTCTGACCTTATAATAAAGATCCATGTTTGCCAGATTCTCATTTCACCTAACGTTTCTCTCCTTATTTGTTTATTTCATTTTTAGAATCTAGTGATCTCTATGCTGAACTGGGTTGTGTGGGGACATGTTCTCCCTCAAGATTTTCATCTTATTAGCCCATAGAGCAGCCTGCCCCTGTTTGATAGGCACCGTATCCCACCCACACAGGCTGCTGCTTGCTTAGCTCTGTGGTGTCACTGCCAATCTCTCCCATGTCTTCTATACCTTTCACAACTTTCTCTTGTTTCTGGTATGCTGGTTGCATTCCTTCCAGCTTTACTGAGTTCAAGTAAATTCACTTTCTTTTTCTCTCCTTGTTTTCAGAATCACTTGTTTGTATGTCGTACTTTCTTTACCCTTATTCTTTTCTGGTTTCTCTACAGATGGGCCTCATAACGTTTTTTGTAGTGTCATGCACCCACAATTTGGCATAATATATCAGTTTGTTCTGAGTATTTACAATTGGAAAGGGACTCTCACTTTCTCTTTTTAAGTGTGGGATACCTAAGTTATCTTCTCCTAGCTTTACAAATGTCAAACTTGTTGTCCTAAAACCAAGGAGTCTATTTCACACTTTCTGCGTGGCAAAGAAAATTATTGCCTTTATTAGTTTGCATTGATTAACAACATGTGATCTAGTCTAGAATATTGTGACTAAATTCTTGGTGAAGTAAATTATTCTTCTACTTTTATGTAACTTCCATTTTTAATGTATTTTAAGATTAACGAGACATTATCACAGAATTGGGAAGGAAAAAAACGTTCCATCGAAGTTTTGACATCACATCTGTGAAATGAGAAGGGAACCACCTTCTTGGATTTTTGGTCCCTCCTCTGACCTCTAGAGGGCGGTGTTGCTCACAGGTGCCATCTGTTCCTGCAGCGGATCATCTTAACCCACTGAGCCCCTCCTCCATTCACGTACCTGATGTATTCTCACTGATGTCTGTGTAGACAGGGACATGTAACAAGAACACGAGACCAGAAAGCAGCCAGAATTCTTCAGGGCGAGCCCCTCTCTAACCGTTTTTGACACTTTTCAAAGCAAGGGGCTTGTCCAGACCGGCCTCCCCTCTCCTCCTGGCTGCTGAAGATCAGTGACCTCGGCTACAGTCCCGACTGGCTCAGGGTCCTTCAGCGATTCCACTGCTCCGCCATGCTCCTGCTGCTCATACCAGCGCTTGAGGTGATTTTTGCCCTGAGTGAGTAACATTCCACCCCTCTCCTCCTCGCACAAAAAGTGACTGTGTTCTAATTGGATCTGAATAGAGACACCTTTCTTCATAGCCAAGGCTGTGATGTTTTTACTTACACAGCATTGATGTTGCAGGAGGAACAGGAGCCCAGTCAGTGACCCAGCCTGACCGCCACCTCACTGTCTCTGAAGAAGCCCCTCTGGAGCTGAGGTGCAACTACCCATCTTCTGTTCTGCCATCTCTCTTCTGGTACGTGCAATACCCCAACCAAGGACTCCAGCTTGTCCTGAAGTATGTATCAGGGAACACCCTGGTTAAAGGCATCAAAGGTTTCGAGGCTGAATATTTTAAGAGTGAAACCTTCTTCCACCTGAAGAAACCCTCAGCCCATTGGAGCGACTCAGCTGAGTACTTCTGTGCTCTGAGTGACACTGTGCCTGGGACTGCAGGGGGAGCTGAACACAAACCTCCTGAAACACTGGGACTCTCTGTGACTCAAGAACTCAACCTGGGGAATTTTCAAGATCTCTTTTTCCTGTGCCTCCTGCGAAGACAATAGGGAGGGTAGGCTGAGCCCCGAGGAATGCTTGTCTCCTGAATAGTTGCTTCATTGTCAATGCCGTGCCACATTCAGATACGCTTTGTCCCAGATGGAGGTCTTCTAATGAATTTCTTCAGAAGGAACCCCTCCCCCAACTCTGGGTTCCACCTCCGCACTCTGAAGAAAGTACATCATTAAGTGTGAGAGCTCTGAAATAAAAAAGGCAATAGCATTTTGATAAAAACTCATTTCTAGCTTTCATTAGGACAATTATAAGTGTCTCATGTGTTGGATAACTGAAGCACTTGGGCATAATGTTAGCTGACAAGCTGTGCAGCATAGATTCTCAGTTACAGTACTATAGATTCTAGACCTAGATGTGAAGCTTGATTTCTAGTGCAGTATCCCACTGTGCAATACTAACATATTTTAAAGTAAATTAGACAGCATAATATTGAGATTTTAATCTTGTGAGCATAGAGCATTACACAAAACCAATGAACAAACGGAACATAATTCTTTATTCCCTGTACTGGCCAGCCACCAAAAAAATCCCCAAACCCAAACCCCCAATAAACAAACATACCCTCCCAAAACACCTAGTCGTAATCTTTTTTTGAAACAGCTATTCCAGTGATGTCCAAATTAAAAATCTGAAGCAATTAACCCACAAAAAGATATCAAAAATAATAGAGTCAACTACTGAAAAACTCTAAGGCATTTTAGTTTAACAGTTCACACAAATTTATGATACAATTAAAATTACACACAAAAATGTCCAGTCTTTCAAAAATCACACTGAAAAAATTTATTGGAAAATGGAATTGTACTACGGAAGTTCACAGTATCAGAGATTACATTAATTCTAATAAGGATATCTAAGAATAGGAAACTTTAAAAATTTTATTTATTTATTTATTTTTAATAATTTTTTGTTTACTTTTTTATTTATTGAAACATAATTGATGGTATCTTGGGGGTACAGCATTGAATATCAATACCTATGTGCAATAAGTGATGCTCAAATGAGGATAATTAGTGTATTCAACATTACATAATGTAATCATTTTTTTTGACCTTTACCAATTTTTTGCTACTCCCCCTTTCCCTTTTCCACCTCTGGTGGCCTCAGGTCTGTTCTCTCCTTGAAAATTCAACAAATTATTGTGATTGTTGTATCTTTGTTTTTTTATTTATTTGCTTATTATTATTATTATTTTTAGTTTCCACTTATGGGTGAGGACATGTGGTATTTCTCTTTCTGTGCCTGGCTTATTTCACTTAACATAATTTTCTATAAGTTCATCCATGTTACTGCAAATGGGAGAATTTCATTCTTCTTTATGGCTGAATAGTTTTCTATTATGTATATATACCTCATTTTCCTTATCCAGTTGTCTGTCTGTGGACATTTATGTTGATTCTAACTCTTAGCTATTGTAAATAGAGCTATGATAAACATGGGAGTTCTGGTATCCCTTCACCATGATGATTATTATTCATTTGGGTATATATCTAGCAGTGGGATTGCTAGATCATATGGCAGTTCTATCTGTAGTTATTTGAGGAATCTGCATACTGTTCTCCATAATGGCTGCATTAATTTACAGACCCACCAAAAGTGGAGGAAGGGAAACATTTTTTACTCTGCAAAAATTGTAGCAAAAAGCCAATATGTTTAAGACATTTTATATACCCGATTTAAAAAAAATATTTTATTAATATATTTTTTATATTCTATGATGTTGTGGAGCAGTTGGAAGGAAAGGGAGAAGGAAAAGGGGAAGGAAATGTGATGGAAGAAGAGGAAGGAGGAGGGGTGGGATTGAGACCTGCAGCACCCCCCACAGAGACCGTGGGGCTTCCAGCAGTGCCTTGGTCATTGCCGGGCTGGGTGCAGATGTCAAGGTGGTGGGCAAAAGCCTTGCCTCCCACCACCCCAGTTTGGGAACCCAGGGCCCTTTTTGCTGAAGCTTGGTGGTCATCGCTGGGCTGGTTGCATGTGTTGGAGGTTCATGGTGAGGCCCTTGACCTCCACCGCTTCAGAATGGGAGAGTCTGGGGTGCTTCCTGCAGTGGCTCCATGGTCATCTCCCAGCTGGTTGCTTGTGTTGGGGGGGCATGAATGAGGCCCTTGCCCCCCCCCCACCAGCTGGGGAGAGCCTGGGGTGCTTCCTGCGGTGGCTCAGTGGTTGTCACTGGGGTAGTTGCACTTTCAGTGTGGGGGGTTGGTACGTGGCCAAGGCCCTCGTCCCCAAATCTTGAGACTGGTTGCAGGTGTCAGGGGGAATGGCTGAGGCCCCCGACTCTCACTGCTTTCTGGCTTGGTTATCCAGGGAACTTCCAGTCCTTCTATGTGTCACAAGTGTTCTCTGGTGAAATGAGACCTTTACCAGTTAATATCAAACTTTGTCTCTGGTTGTGGGTACTTTGTTTTTTCTTTCAGTTCTGTGTTGGATTATTTGCTGTTCCCACCAATTAAACCCTACCCTGGAACTAATTTGTCATCCTTTGCTTATTTCTAAAATGGGGAACTTCCTGTGCAGAACAGTACTCGAGCTGTGTGGTTTAGTTAAATTGCTGCTTTGCTGCTGATTCCCTAGGGAAGGCTTTTTGTGCAGCTCAGGTTTTAATGGTTGACTTTATAGGTACATCCAGGTCTAGTGAAATCCCATGCACCTGGGTTGTGTAGAAACACTGGTCTGGGCCTGAGTCTTTTCATCAAACAGCACCCCGTGCAATTCTATATTCCTGACCAGTCTCCTCTGAGTGGTCCTACACTGATTGGAGGGCAGATCAGCTGTCCTTGCTGTGCCCCAGTGTTCTACTAGTGGGCCCATCTCCCCCACCACCCATACTGTAAACACTTCCCATAGGACAGGCTGTGCTCTGGTCTCTTGCAATGACTCACCAGCCTCTGAGTGGCTCCTGTTTTTCAGCTGTTGTGGCTCTTCAGTCCTATGTGGGTCCACGGGAACCCTATTAGTGGTATTACTGGCCTGGGGGCCACAAAAGCCCTCTTCTCCTCTGCTGCCTCCAAGCAACTTCATCTGAAAGGTGCAACTGCAGCTTTTTGCCAGCTTCTGCTCTGTGCACTCAGCAGCTCCAGCCTGGAAGCAGCCAGGTTTTGAAATGGTTGGAGCATTTTTTTCTTCCTTTCATTGTAGCTTCTCCCAGTTTCATGCACTCTGTAGGTCTCTCCTCCTCGTCCCCTGAGCTCTAGCAGTCCCAGGTTGGCTATCGTTGCTTTTTTATCATTGCAAATTGGTTGGTTTGTGGGAGAGAGTGACGCTGGGGACCATCTTCCGCCATCTTGACTGGAAGTCGCTATATACATGATTTTGATTCTGAATTCTTATTTGCGGATTGATTCATGTGGTAGAATTTTTAAAAATGCCCATAAAATATTATAAAAGTTTACATATACAGAAGTTAAGCCTTTCTTAATTCAATATTTCATATTTATGGTGGTGGAAATTATGAAGTAAATCATCTCACTTCTTAAAAATATTTACAATTACCTAAATGTACTTTTAAAAATGAGATGAGGTGAAATTCTTGTCTTATAATTGATCTCCAGAGCTATTAAAACATAAACTTAAAGATAGTTTAAAAATATTTCTATGAATTGAACAAACAGGGGCAGAGGGTCTGTGTTCAAAGTTATTATTTAGACCTAGCTTCTTTCAGAAAGTTTGTCCTTTCTAAATATTTCTTTTATGGTCCTTTTTTTTCATTTAGGTCCCCTCTTTTGAGGGTAAGAGCATATAACATGAGGTCTACTAAAATTTTTAAGTGAACAATTCAGTACTTATGTCTATTTTTGCTTTTGTTGCCTGTGCTTTTGGTGTCATATTCAAGAATTGGTTATTGCCAAGACTAATGGCAAGAAGCTTTTCCCTTATGTTTTCTTCTAGGAGTTTTACTGTTTCACATCTTACGTTTAAGTTTGAAACCATTTTGAATTGATTTTTGTGTATGGTGTTAAGGGTTCAATTTCATTCTTCTGCAAATGGATATACAGTTTTCCCAGCACCTTTTGTTGAATACACTATCCTTTCCTCATTATGTATTTTTGATACCCTTTTCAAAGATTAGTTGACTGTGCATGTGTGGGTTTATTTTGGGTCTGTCTATTCTGTTCAATTGGTTTATGTGTCCGTCTTTAGACAGTATCACACTGTTTTAATTACTGTAACTTTTTAATATATTCTTTTTAAAAATTTTAAATTCTCAATATACATGGTAGTTAATTTTCATGACCATGTATCTGGTCCTCTTCCCCTTCTCTCTCTCCCCTCCCCCCTACATCATATCTATTCACTTGTCTTAAAAAGTTCAAGGAATTGTGATTGTTGTGTCTTCTTCCCCCTCATGTTTGTGTGTTTATTTATTTATTTATTTTTAGCTCCCACAAATAAGTAAGAACACGTGGCAGTTCTCTTACTGTGCCTGACTTGTTTCACTTAATATAATTTTCTCTAAGTCCATCCATGTTGTTGCAAATGGTAGTATTTCATTCTTCTTTATGTCAGAGTAGTATTCCATTGTGTAGATATATCACAATTTCCTTATTCACTCATCTGATGATGGACATTTGGGCTGGTTCCAACTCTTGGCTATTGTATATAGTGCCACAATAAACATTGGAGTACAGGTATCCCTTCGGCATGATGATTTACATTCCTGTGGGTATATTCCCAGCAGTGGAATAGCTGGGTCGTATGGTATCTCTATCTGTAATTGTTTGAGGAACCTCCATACCATTTTCCATAAAGGCTGCACCATTTTGCAGCCCCACCAACAGTGTATGAGAGTTCCTTTTCCCCACAACCTCTACAGCACTTATCATTCTCAGTCTTTTGGATATTAGCCATCCTGACTGGAATGAGTTGTATCTCAAAGTGTCTTGATTTGCATTTCCCAGATGCTGAGTGGTGTTGAGCATTTTTTCATGTGTCTGTTGACCATCCATATATTTTCCTTTGAGAAATGTCTATTCAGCTCCTTTGTCCATTTTTAAATAGGATTATTCTTTTTTTTTTTTCTGTAAAGTTTTTTGAGTTCTTTGTGTATTCTGGATATTAATCCTTTGTCTGATGTATATTTTGCAAATATTTTCTCCCACTCTGTTGGTTGTCTTTTCACTCTGTTGATTGTTTCTTTTGCTGTGCAGAAGCTCTTTAGTTTGATATAATCCCATTTGTTTATTTTCCTTTAGTTGCCTGTGCTTTGGGGGTCCTATTCATGAAGTCCATGTCCACTCCTACTCCCTGGAGTGTTTCTCCAATGTTTTCTTTAAGGAGTTTTATTGTTTCAGGATGTATATTTAATTCTTTAATTTGCTTTAAGTTGATTTTGGTATGTGGTGAGAGGTATGTGTCTAGTTTCATTCTCCTACATATGAATATTCAGTTTTCCAGCACCATTTGTTGAAGAGGAAGACTCTTCCCCAGTGTGTGGACTTGCTGCCTTTGTCAAAGATCAGGTGGCTGTAGGTGTATGGGTTGATTACTGGGTTCTGTGTCCTGTTCCATTAATCCGTGTCTGTTTTTATGCCAGTGCCATGCTGTTTTGATTATTATAGCTTTGTAATATGGTTTAATGTCAGGTAATGTTATGCCTCCTGCTTTATTATTTTGCTCAGGATTGCTTTGGCTATATGGGGTCTTTTGTTATTACATATAAATGTCTGGATATATTTTTTTCCATTTCTGAGAAAAATGTCATTGGAATTTTGATGGGGATTGCATTGAGTCTGTAGATCACTTTGGGTAATATGGAAATTTTCACAATGCTAATTCTTCCAATCCAAGAGCATGGGATATCTTTCCATCTTCTTGTGTCCTTTTTGATTTCTCTCAACAGTGGTTTGGTGTTCTCTTCGTAGAGATTTTTCACATCCTTGGTTAACTTTATTCCTAAGTATTTTATTTATTTTTTTGGTGGCTATTGTAAATGGGCTAGCTTTCTGGATTTCTTTTTCTGCATGTTCACTGTTGGAGTATAGAAATGCTACTGATTTTTGTGTGCTGATTTTGTATCCTGCAACTTTGCTAAAATCATTTATCAACTCTAGGAGTTTTTTTATACAGGCTTTAGGCTGCTCAATGTAAAGGATCATATCATCTGCAAAGAGGGACAGTTTGACTTTATCTTTTCCATTGTGGATGCCCTTTGTTTCCATCTGTTCTCTGATTGCTCTGGCTAGTACTTCCAACACTATGCTGAATAAGAGTGGTGAGAGTGGGCATTCTTGTCTAGTTCCTGTTCTTAAAGGAAAAGCTTTCAACTTTTCCCCATTCAGAATGATATCAGCAATGGCTTATTATGTATGGCTTTAACTGTGTTTAGATACTTTCTATCTATACTAACTTGTAGGGAGTCTTTATCATGAAAAAATGTTGAATTTTGTCAAATGCTTTTCCTGCATCTATAGAGATGATCATATGGTCTTTGTCTTTGCTTTTATTCATGTGGTGTATCACATTTATTGATTTGCATATGTTAAACCAAACTTGCATCCCTGGGATGAATCCTACTTGATCATGGTGGATAATTTTATTTATGTGTTGCTGTATTCTGTTAGCTAGTATTTTGTTGAGGATTTTTGCATCTATATTCATCAAGGATATTGGCCTGTAGTTTTCTATTTTTGATGTATCTTTGTCTGGTTTTGGTATCGGGGTGATGATTGCCTCATACAATGAGTTTGGGAGAATGGCCTCTGTTTCAATCTTTTGGAATAGTTTGCAGAGAATTGGTATCAGTTCCTCTTTGAAGGTTTGGTAGAACTCTGCCGTGAACCCATCTGGTCCTGGGCTTTTCTTTGTTGGGAGCCTTCTGCTAACAGCTTCAATCCCTTTTATTGTGATTGGTCGGCTCAGATTTTCTATATCTTCTTGGCTCAGTTTTGGTAGTTTGTATGTGTTCATAAATTTATCCATTTCCTCCAGATTTTCAAACTTATTGACATATTGTTGTTTATAGTAGTCTGTAATGATTTCTTGTATTTCTGAGGTGTCAGTTGCAACATCACCTTTTTCATTTCTAAGTTTGGTTATTTGGGCCTTCTCTCTTCTTTTCCTAGCCTTGCTAAACGATCGTCAATTTTATTTATGTTTTAGAAAAGCCAGCTTTTTGTTTCATCGATCCTTTGTATTGTGTTTTGGGTTTCTATTTCATTTAGTTCTGCTCTGGTCTTAATTATTTCTTTCCATATACTAACTTTGGGTTTGGATTGTCCTTGTTTTTCTAGATCTTTAAGGTGAAGTGTTAGGTTGTTTATTTGCCATCTTTCCATTCTTCTGAAGTGAGCATTTAATGTGATAAGTTTCCCCCTTAGTACTGCTTTTGCTGCATCCCACAGGTTTTGGTATTATGTGTCATTATTTTCATTAGTATCAAGAAATTTTTTTGATTTGCTGTTTAATTTCTTCTTGGACCCATATGTCATTAAGTGGAATGTTGTTTAATTTCCATGTGTTTGTATATTTTTCAGAGTTCTGTGTTTTATTGATTTCTAGTTTTAATCCATTGTGATTGGAAAAAATACATGGAATAATTTCAATTTTTTCTGAATTTGTTGAGACTTGCTTTGTGACCTAATATGTTGTCTGTCCTGGAGAACGTTCCATGTGCTGATGAGAAGAATGAATATTCTGAGGTTGTTGGGTGGAATGTTCTGTAGATATCTGCCAAGTCCAATTGGTCTAAAGTGTTGTTTAGATCTTGTGTTTCTCCATTGACTTTTTGCCTAGATGATCTGTCCAATGTTGAGAGTGGGGTGTTCAGGTCCCCCACTATTATGGTGTAAGTGTCTATCTCATTCTTTAGATATAATAGTGTTTGCTTTATAATCTGGCTGCTCCGACATTGGGTGTCTATATATTTATGATTGTTATGTCTTCTTTATGGATAGATCCTTCTATCATTATAAAGTGTCCTTCTTTATCTCTTTTTAAGGTTTTTGCTTTAAAGTCTATTTTATCTGATATAAGAATAGCTACTCCAGCTCGTTTTTCATTTCTATTTGCATCTTTCTTTTTCCATCCTTTCACTCTTAGTCTATGTGTGTCTTTACAGGTGAGGTGAGTCTCTTGAAGGAAGCATATTATTGGGTCCATCTTTTTAATCCAGCCAGTAAGTCTGTGTCTTTTGAGTGGGGAATTTAATCCCTTTACATGTAGAGTTGTTATTGAAAGGTGTTGATTTACTCCTAGCATTTTATTGATTTTTGTTTAAATGTCTTAAATACCTATTGTTCCCTTCTTCCTAATTTTCTCTTTGTCTCCTGTATTTGTTGGTTTCTTGGGGTGGTAGATAAACTATGTTTTTTCTTTATTGTTATCATTTTTGTTTTACTGGTACGCTATGTTCTTTCTTGAGTATGCATGGCAGTGATAGCCATTTTTAGGTATCAACCTAGTACTTCCTTGAGAATTTCTTGTAAGGCTGGTCATGTGGTAGTGAACTCCTGCAGTTTTTGTTTGTCTGAGAAATATACTATTTGACCTTCATTTTGGAAGAATAGCCTGGCTGGGTAAAGTATTCTTTGCTGGCAACTTTTGTCCTTTATATTTTGAATATATCATCCCATTCTTTTCTGGCTTTTAGAGTTTCTGATGAAAAGTCTGATGTTATTCTGATTGGGGCTCCCTTATAGGTGACTTGCTACTTCTCTCTTGCATCTTTTGAGATTCTTTCTTTGTCTTTGAGTTTTGCTAGTTTGACTATCACATGTCTTGGAGAGGACCTTTATGGCTTGAATATGTGTGGGGATCTTTGGGCCTCCTGAATCTGGAGATCTGTGACTTTCCCTATACCTGGGAAGTTTTTTGATATTATTTCATTGAATATGCTTTCATGCCATTTCCTTTTTCCTCCCCTTCTGGCATGCCCATGATTCAGATATTTGAGTGCTTAAGGTTGCCTGTTATCTCTCTTAGATTTTCTTCAATTTTTAAAATTCTTTTTACTTTCTTCTGGTCTGCTTGTGTTAATTCAAACAGCCTGTCTTCAAGGCTAGAAGTTCTCTCTTCTGCTTCTTCTGGCCTGCTGGTTAGGCTCTCTGTTGTGTTTTTTTTTTTATTTCATTGAATGAATCCTTCAGCTCCACAAGCTCTGCTACATTCCTTTCAAGGCATTGATTTCTTTGTACATTTCTTCTTTCAGATCCTGTATATTTTTTCTCTTTTCATTGTGCTAACTGAGTTTTCTTGTATGTCACTTAGTTTCCTTAGAATTGCTACTCTAAATTCCTTATCAGTCATTTCAAAGGCCTCCTGTTCTATAGCATCTAGAACTTGAAAGTTATTATTTTCGTTTGCTGGTGATGTACTTTCTTGATTTTTCATATTTCTGTTATCTTTCCTTTGGTGTTTTGTCATTGTGGCAGGGGGTATCACTGTCGATTCGTTTCACCCTGATGTCTGGCTTGGATCCTGAAGGGACTGCCAATTCTGGAAAGCAGGAACTAGGCTGGGCTCAGGGTCTCACAATGCCTGTCTTTTCCAGCCTGGCTGTCTCAGGGTGTGTGGGCCCAGAGGTCTCTCTGGGCAGTGGATACTGGCCTGGACTGGGGTCCTGTGGTTTGCGGCTCCTGCCTGTTCTGGTGTAGATCTCATGTCTCCTGTTTTTGCTTTTTAATAGTTGCAAGTTGGTTGCTTTGTGGTAGAGAGCAACACTAGGAACCGTCTACTCTGTCATCTTGACCAGAACTCCTTGTAATATATAATAACAAATTGATAAAACAATATATACTTAAATCAGGAGGTGTGATACCTTCAGTTTGTTTTGACTTCTCAAGATTGTTTTATGAATTTGTGCTCTTTGTGGTTCCACATAAATTGTAGAATTAAAATTTTAATTTTTTCCTATTTCTAGAAAAAAATCCATTTGGATTTTGGTAAGCATTACATTGAATCAGTAGATTGATTTGGGTAGTATGGACATTTACCAATATTAAATTTTCCAATCCGTAAACATGGGAAGTCTTCACGTTTATTTGTGTCATCTTTAATTTTTCTCATCAATGTCTTGTAGTTTCTGTTGTGTAAGTTTTTCACCTCATTAGGTAAGTTTATTCCAAAATATTTTATTATTTTTGTAGCTATTGTAAATGAGGTTGTTTTCTTGATTTTTTGGGATAGTTTATTGTTAATGTATAGGAACACTACGGATTTTTGTATGTTGATTTTGCATTTTGCAATAATAATGAATTTGTTTATTAGTTCTAACATTTGTGTGTGTGTGTGTGCGTCCAAGTGTGTGTGTGTGCGTGTGTGTGTGCGTGTGTGTGTGTGTGCGTGTGTGTGTGTGTGTGTCTAGTCTTTAGGGTTTTTTACAAACAAGATCATGTCATCTACAAACAGAAATAATTTTACTTCTTTCTTTCTGGTTTGGATGCCTTTATTCTTTTTCTTGCCTATATGCTCTGGCCATGACTTCCAGTCCTATCTTGAATAGAAATAGTGAGAGTGGGCTCTTGTTTGTTCCTGATCTTGGAGGAAAGCTTTCAGTTTTTCACAATTGAGTATGATGTTAGCTGTGGGCTTTTCATATATGGCTTTTACTAAACTAGGGTAATTTTATTTTTAATTTGTTGAGAATTTTTTTTTATCATGAAATGTGAAGCAGGTTCACTATGCACTGATTACCAACTTTCCTGAGTCTTGGGAGACTCAAAATACCCATGCATACAACAAATTACATGAAGTAGGTTTATTACTTACAGATAAGCAGCAAGGGACAACTGAAGCCTAAGATTTATTGCAAGTTGGACCCCCAACACTCAGGAAAGCAGCCTGGGGTGAATGGAATCTCATCTGCAGGTGCCCTATTTGCACCAGCATTGAGAGACTGCAAAGCATCATGCTCTGGGTTTTATACCCCAGGATCGTGTGACTTGCTGGGCTAAAGTGTTGAAGGACATCCTAGAGGGGTCTGGAAGAGAGCCAAGCCAAACTAGCCAGTTCCTTCTTATCTCAGAATGTTACATTCCCAGCACATTATGCAGTTATTTTTGAGAACTACAGACAAAAAAGAGGGGCTTAGTGGGTTGGCCCAATGCCACCTAGAGAACTGTCCTGCATGAAAGGGTGCTGAATTTTGTCAGGTGCCTTTTTTGCTTCTACTAAGATGATTATGTTATTTTTAGCCTTCTTTTTGTTAAGTAGTGTATATGTAAATTGATTTTCTTATGTTGAACCATCCTTGTATCTAGGAAATAATTCCACTTGGTCATTGTATATGATCCTATTAATGAGCCCTTAAATATGGTTTGCTAGTATTTTGTTGAGGATTTTTGCATCTATGTTCATCAGAGATATTGGCATGTACTTTTCTCTTCTTGTAGTGTCATTGTCTGGCTTTGCTATCAAGGTAATGCTGGCTTCATAAAAAGAGTTTCAAAGTTTTCCCTCTTCAATTTTTTTGGAAGAATTTGAGAAGAATTAGTGTTACTTCTTTCTCAGATATTTGGTAGAATTCACCAGTGAAGCCATCAGGTCTTGGGCTTTTCTTTGTTGGGAGGTTTTGAATTATTGATTTAATTTTCTTCCTAGTTATACATCTGTTTAGATTTTCTATTTATTCATGATTCAGTTTGGTAAGCTGTATGTTTCTATAACATACATTTTTTTCTAGGTCATCCAACTTGTTGGTGTGTAATTGTTCATAGTAGTTTCTTATGATTCCTTTTATTTCTGAGGCATGAGTTGTAATTTCTCCTCTTTTATTTCTGGTTTTATCTGAGTTTTTTCTTAGTTTAGGTAAAGGTTTGTCAATTTAGCTTATGTTTTCAAAAAACAACTCTTAGTTTTGTTTATATTTTCTATTCTCTATTTCATTTATTTTGCTCTAATCTTTATTATTTCCTCCCTTCAGTTAAATTTGGGCTTAATTTGTTCTTCTTTTTCCAGTTCTTTGAGATGTAAAGTATGTTGTTTGTTTGGGACCTTACTTCTTTTTTAATGTAGGCATTTATTGCTATAAACTTCCCTCTTACTTACTGCTTTTATTGCATCCGTAAGTTTTGATATTTTGTGTTTTTGTTTCCATTTCTCTAAAGACATTTTCTAATTTCCTCTTTTATTTCAATTTGTTGTTCAAGAGTATAGTGCTTAATTTCCATATATTTTTAAATTTTTTAGTTTTGCTTCTGCTATTTATTTCTAGTTTTATTCCATTCTGGTTGGAAAAGGTATTTGGTATGATTTTACTTTCTTAAATTGTTATGACTTGTTTTGTGGATGTGATGTACCCTGGAGACCATTCTTTCTGCACTTGGGAGAGAATATATTCTGTACATATTGAACTCATATAGAAGACCCTCACCATCAGTCTGGCCAGAGATTTTAGGGTCCTCTCAAACCTTTGTGCTAGTCCAAACCATCATCTTTGCTATTAGTTGTCCCCAGGCATCTGATGCATGTGGGTCCCATTAGGTTTCTGAGACAGTTAATACAGAAACCAGATCCTCAGGAGACTCCCAGAAATGTTGGAATCTTGGGCATATGGTTCAACGCTTTCTCTTTCCAGTGGGAACCTGGGAGCTGGGAGTTTTTGCCCAAAATGCCTGCACTGAGTTGGGGAGAGAGGCTATGGTGAGTGCTTATGTGATAGTTCAAACTGCCCTCTTTGTTCTCTGTGGCCTCCAGGTATCAGGAATATCCTGGGTCCCATCAGCATTCCTTGACAAGAAGGACAGAAGCAGTCCCTCAGGCAGCCCCTTGAAAAGTTGTAATGTTGGATGCGTGGTCCAACTCTTTCCCTCCATAGGGAGAGGCTGATGCTGGTGGTTTCCTCTAGTTCATATGACACTGCACTGGGGGTATGAATATGGCAAGAGGGTGTCACAGATTTTCTCACCATCTTTGACATGGCTGGTTTCTCATTCACCTGGTGCAGGAGCCTCTCAACTAGTTACTGGGTTTCTCACCAAGGGAACTGGTCTGTTTATTGTTGTTAAATTGGTGTGCCCATGAGGAGAAGGGTCTAGGGATTTCCACTCTGCCATCTTGCTGATGTCACTCCTCAGGGACAGGGTCCTTACTGCTCTCCTCTTGGGCTTCTCCTTCACTTGTCCTTCACCAAAACTAATCATCCTCTTGGGTGTTTTGTTGGTGCCTGCTGTGGGTGTGGTGGTGCTGCCTGAGTGCCAGCATGCAGCCACGCAATGGGAGCCCAAATGCACACTTTTATTTTGCTCGTTATTTCATTTTATTTAATAAAATAAATAAGCAGTAGAAGAATGAATATTAAAATCAGTCAGACCGATTAGTTCTGGTCAAGACGATGGAATAGATGGTTTTTAGTATCACTCTCTCCCACAAATCAACCAATTTACAACTATAAAAATGTAACGTCAGCCAAGCTGGGGCTGCTGGAGCTCAGGGAAAGATGAGGAGAGACCTATGGAGTGCACGCGGCGGGAGAAACTACATGAGAGAAAGAAAAAGCTGCTCTGAGCATTTCGGGCCGCAGCTGCTTTAAGGCTCGAGCTGCTGAGCGCATGGAGCAAAAATCTAGGGTAATTAGAGGTGGGAGGGGGAGGGAGTGGGGTATGGGGAGAGATTGGACAAGGGGCGTAAAGAATAATTATGATTTGTAACAATATATATGCTAATAATATTTATTTTATCAATATATCTCAATGTTAAACCCCCAAAATATGTACAATTAACTTTGATTCAATAAATAAAAGAAAAAGAAAAAAACATCAGCTAGACCATTTCTATATCTTAAAAGGAAAATTTAACCTTTTAAATTTACATATACATGCATTTATCACTACCACTAGTATTTTTAACTTACCATATTTGGCATAGCGACAATCCTTCTTGAAATACTTTCTTTATTTGGGTTGAAAGAATCCACTCTTGCTTTATTCTCCTCCAATTTTATCTGTTTTTCCTTCTCAGTGTCCTTTGGTGTTCCCTACCCTCTTCTCTCTGATCTCAAAACATTGGCATACTTTAGGAATTTCTCTTTGGAACTATTTTTCTTTACCAATACTTTGTTCATAGATGATTTCATCCAGTCTCTTGGCTTTAAATACCACTTAAATACCCGCATTTACATTTGAAGCTAAGATGTTTTTGATTTCTGGGCTCATATATCAAATGATCTCTCTGGTATCTCCTTTTTGGCACCCCCCAATTGATATATTTGAAAATGATCTGCTGAGTTCGACCTCTCCATTTGCCGAGGCCTCCTTATGTCACACTTCTTGTGAACCTTTCTTTATTTAGATAAAAGGCAAGTCCACTTACCAATCCCTTTAATTTCCTTGGCCAAAAACTTTGAAATCATTCTTGTCTTCTTACTTTTCTCACAACCCATTTGATACATTAGGAAATCCAATAGCCATTTTTCAAAATATGCCCAGGATCAACCAGTTCTCATGACCTTTACTGCTATCACCGAGACCCAGGCCACAATCACCTCTTGTCTGGTTGAGTGCAGTAACCCTAACTGATCTTGTTTCTTTCATCCTTGCTCATTTTCAGTCTCTTCTCTAATTAGCTGACGGCGTTCTTTTAAAAACACAATTTGGATCATTTTGTTTCTGTGTGCATACCTCTTTATTTTACTGTCTCACTCAAATGAAGACAAAAAACTGGCTACAATATACAAGTCCATTTAGATCCCTGCCATATTTTTGACATTTGACATCAGCCACTGNGAATTGCATGGGGTGCAGTTTAATGAAAAAACTCAGGCCCAGATCAGAGTTTCTACACAACACAGATCCACCTGGTCTCTGGAGAGCCGGAATTACATATGAGGTCAACCATTAAACCCTGAGCTGCACAAAAAGCCTTCCCTAGGGAAATAGCAGTAAAGCAGCAATTTAACCCAACCACACAGCTCAAGTACTGGTTCCCACAGGAAGTTCCCTCATTTTAGAAGTGAGCAAAGGACAAAAAATTAGTTCCAGCCCAGGCACATAAGCAGCACCTTAAGGCCTGCCTGGGAACCGGAGGCTTGGAGCCGGGGATCAGACCCTACTCCCACATCCAGGCACACCACGTCAGCACCTAGGGGCCCTCCTGGGGACCCAAGGCATGGAGAAGGGGACCAGACCCTCCTCCTACAACCAGGCACACCATACCAGCATCTCAGAGCCTGCCCAGGGACCCAAAGAATGGAGGAGACCAGACCCTCTTCTCACAACCAGGCACACCATGCCAGCCCCTTGGGGCCTGCCTGGATACCCGAGGTATGGAGAAGGGGACCGGACTTTCCTCCCACAACCAAGCACCTCAGGGCCTACACGGGACCCGAGGCATGGAGAAGAGGACCAGACACATCCCACAGCCAGGTACACCACCAGCGCTAAGGAGCATGCCAAAAACATCACCTCCATGTGGGCGGCACACCACAGCTACCACAGCAACCATGGCTGCCACAAAAGCAACTAGACACCACAACCACCACGGAGGAAGTCCACCAACCACTGGAGCACATTGACACAAGAAGAGTCACCAACAGAGATAAAGAAAAGAAGAGGATGTCTCTTTCCACAAAGCCCATTTCAGAGTGACAGAAGAAGCATCTGCTCTATGATAATATTGGGGGACCTGATCATACCTCTCAGCATTGGACAGATCATCTAGGCAACAAATCAACTAACCATTACTCTTTCAGAAGCAGAGAAAAAATCTAGGGTAATTAGAGGTGGGAGGGGGAGGGAGTGGGGGATGGGGAGAGTTTGGACAAGGGGCGTAAAGAATAATTATGATTTGTAACAATATATATGCTAATAATATTTATTTGATCAATATATCTCAATGTTAAACCCCCAAAATATGTACAATTAACTTTGATTCAATAAATAAAAGAAAAAGAAAAAAGCATCAGCCAGACCATTTCTATATCTTAAAAGGAAAATTTAACCTTTTAAATTTACATGTACATGCATTTATCACTACCACTAGTATTTTTAACTTACCATATTTGGCATAGCGACAATC
>NW_007731149.1:136294-139537 GCF_000696425.1 Galeopterus variegatus | reverse complement strand
AAAAAACTGACTACAATATACAAGTCCATTTAGATCCCTGCCATATTTTTGACATTTGACATCAGCCACTGTCTCCCTGCCACTCACTCCTTCCAGTCTCCTGTACTTACTGTTGTCGTAACCTGCCAGTTACTTTCGTGCCCCAGCATCTTTGCAGCTGCTCATTCCTCTGTCTTGAGTACTTATACCCTGGGAAACCATGTGGCTTATTCCTTCATTTCATTCTGGCCTCTGTCAAGGAGCATGCACAAAATATTTACTACAGAATTTTTTGTTATAGTGAAAATAAAACCAAACAGTGTTTCTCATAGAATGGATACATAAACTGTGATAATTCTATACTATGAAATATTATGAACTAGACATGTTAACATCAACAGGTCATCAAGGCATATAATTGAGTAAACAACTCACATTGCAAACTGCTGTGTATTTGGAAATTATGGTCAGATAAAAATCTAAACTATTTATACTTTGACAATGTATTTATACGTTCCTTAAATTTTAAAAAAAATAATAACATGGAATAGGTCGTTATGCTTTATATTCCCTAAATTGCTTGTATATGTCTGTCCCTCTTCTATTTTATTTTCATCTAGGAAAAAATCTCTATTCCACTCCCATGCTAGTATCTCTTGATTACATTTTTTTCTATCTTTTTAGGAAACAGACAAAAATGATCATGTGCTCCTTAAATTTTAGTCTAGCCATCCTTTGTTATAAGAAATTTCTGGATTTATTTTGCACTTCTTTGGGTACCTCATAATACATGAATAAACACACACATATACATGTTTGTCTTTCCCATTAGACTGTAATATCTTGTGAGTAGAGATAATGTGTTATTACTTTTTCAGTTTCTTAAGACGTACCGCAATATCTAGCTTAAGTACACCTCCTAAAGAATTGCTGTGAGTTTATTTTCAAATAGATTGGAGAAATTACATTCAACCTTGAAAATGCAATTTGAGATAATATTTTAAGATAGTAATATCCATCACATGGCATTTTAGGAAAGAAACCAGTTTGTCTTTTTCTTTTTAAAAAAATTTCCATCTAACCTGACTGTTCTTTTCCTCTTGGCAATCTGTAGATGGTTACTCAGGAGAGAACGGAAAGAGGGCTCTGGGGCTCTGGTGACTGCTGCTGAGTTGGTTGGGCTTATGGTTTAGACCATTAGGAGGCGCTCTATGTTTTACTCTAAATGAGGAACTTTTTCTCAAAGTGTGAAATACTTGAGTCTCAGAAAGTGAAAATTTGATGGAGGGTTAGCAGCAGTTAGAAAATCATCTGAAGAGTCATATACTATAAGAACAGGGGAATCTTCATAGATTCCTTTGCAAGGAGCTCTGCAGCTGTGATGGGTGTGTCAGATGATTCCCCAAGCACAGTTGAGAATATGAATCAGCTAAGGCCATGGTAAAGCTGGAAGCTCCAGCAGAAAACATCTACATTACCTGCTCACAGCTTTGATTTTATGACTAAAAATCCTGAAATATAAGTCTCTACTGTGACTTCAAAATTATTTCAATGATTTCTACCTTTTCTTATACTTCTGAGACTAGAAAAACAGGACAAAGGAAATGAGAAAAAAAAGGGAGAAAAAATATGACATATTCAGAGACAGGAGAAAAAGAAAAGCGATTTGAAAAAAAGATAGTGGACACAATTAAATTTAAAAATGTGTTCTATGCCGCATATCAGTCGATATTGCAAGATGAAAAAGCTCTAGCCATCTATTGCACAACAATGCAAAGATACTTAACAGGAGTGAATTGTACAGTTAAAAATTGCTAAGATGATAAATTTAATGTTATGTGTTTTTTTTACCACAGTAAAAATATGTGGTCTATACCTTCCGTTCACAGAGCAGAATTGGCCAAGTGGGTCACAAAGTAAATGGGGAAAATGTTGGGCAGGGAAGAAGAGGGATGGAACTGAGGTCCGGGTGACCATTGTCCTATTTCTCTTTGTATCAACCAAAGTCTTTCTGGAAACATTTTATATTCATATTGTCATGCTGACCCTATGTCTTAGGTTTACAGAATTCTCCTAATTTCATTTAGTTGTATTTACTCCTTTAAGGGGATTGAATAAGTAAACCATGCAGTCAATGAGATATTTTTCTTTGTGAGAGCTTTCTTATGAAACCAACAGCCACATATTCAATTTGATTTCATAATTTAATATTAGAAATATATATTTTGCTTAGTTTAAGAGTTAGCCTGTGGCCAGTATGGCAGTAAAGCACTTAAGTGTCAATAAACAAGTGTGGGAGCTTACAGCTGGGAAAAGTGTATGAGAAGTTACTTAAAAGATGTCCTGCTTTTCTTAAACGAAATGTAGCCAGTTAAATATAAAATAATAATAATAACTGATAGTGACTTAGGGTCACAAGATGTTTTTTCCTTGAAAAATTGTCTGTGATAACATCTCTGATATCAGTCATCTCTGATGCCAGTTGTAAGTTTATTTTGCAGATGAAGCTAGACCACCAGAGACCATTGACCTGCTGAAACACACGCACTCCCCAGATTTGATGCAGCCAAGAAAAATATTATTCAAGTTGCCAGAAATAATTGTGCTGCCTTCACAGCGAGCCCGTCAGATCCTCACATGACTCGTGAGACTCCTACGCATACTTTTTGCTCTATAAGTGCTTGAGATTTTAAGACATTGTGGAGTTTGGGTTTTAAAAGCACTAGCTTTTCATTCTCCTTTACTAGCACCTTTCAATTAAAACCTAATTTTTATTACTGCAAATCCTGATGTGCAACTTAATTGGCACAGTTACACCCTTTCAGGTTTGGTAACACTTATAGATAAACTTTCAATCACTTTTCAAGCCATGTGTCCTGATATTTTGGCTAAAGAAATTGGGTCACTGATCTTGATAATTTTTTTAGGCACTTCATCCAGGTAAGACCCTTTTATCTCACTGAGGTGTCCTTTCCCTTTCTTCATTCCCCTCCTGACACATCCTATTACAGGGGCACTTTAAGTGGAGAAAATCCTGTGAGCATGAAAAGCCTGGACACTTCTGTGTCTGTGGTGAGCTGTGTACCAGACAACTGGGTACTGACGTCGGCAGCCATGCCAGCACCTGCTGAAAGACTAGAAGGAAATCTTTTTCTCCCTAATCTCCTTGTATTTCTGCTCGTTTAAGTACAGATGGGACACAGCCTACCTACTACTTTCTTCTCAGCTATTTGGAGACCAGAAGAGAGGTTTATCAAGAGAATT
>NW_007731149.1:120064-135367 GCF_000696425.1 Galeopterus variegatus | reverse complement strand
ATGAAAAGCCTGGACACTTCTGTGTCTGTGGTGAGCTGTGTACCAGACAACTGGGTACTGATGTCGGCAGCCATGCCAGCACCTGCTGAAAGACTAGAAGGAAATCTTTTTCTCCCGAATCTCCTTGTATTTCTGCTCGTTTAAGTACAGATGGGACACAACCTACCTACTACTTTCTTCTCAGCTATTTGGAGACCAGAAGAGAGGTTTATCAAGAGAATTAGTTTCCTTTTTAGAGGTCCACTGATCTCTGTAGCACACGCTTTCTCCATGATCTATAGATTCCTGCTCTTCATCCTGGAGTTTTCTGCTGCTTGACCCCAGATGTGTATATGTGACCACAAAATGGGATTCCTCACTTGAGCTCTCTCAGCATAGGCAGGCTAGGGGCCATGAAAGCTCCCTGGCTAAAAACAGAGGTCTCAGGGACATTTTTCATCTACCATCTTCCTAGAATTGCCCTCTTTTTAGACCAAATGATTGTTCCTCTGCTTATGTCCTATTTTTTTTTTTTAACTTGTACAACTAAAATTCTAATGAGCCACTTCCTTTGTGGGGAAGGTCAGAATCAATGATGATGGATGAAAAATAACTTGATCTGGTATTTCAACATTTCATTAAAGTAACTGTACAGAAATTTAATTTCTGTGAAGTGTGATCTATCAATATTTTCCCTTATGCTTTCTGACTATCATGTTTAGAAAGTCCATAACTATCCTAAATTTTAAAAAAGAGCTTATCTTTTATTTTACTTAAAAAACTATTAGCTATTATGTTCATTTGGAAATTATTTTGTAACAGTTGTTAAGGTAGGCATCAAAATTTATTTGTTAACTTTTAAATGACTCCCCCTTCATGATAGCACATGTTTGCAAATATACCATCTTTTCCCCATTTTTATTTTAACTAAATTTCTATAATCATTTGTTTGGACTCCACATCCTGTTCCATTGAGCTCGATATAAGGATCTTCTTAGTAACACTCTTTTACAGTTCCTATAGCATTACACCTTGTCTTATAACTGTGGAGCAAGTTCTTTCTAAGAATTCAAGGGCTTCCTGAAACCTGAGATTATCTGCAGTGTCAAATTTGGCCTCTAGTGGGAGATGCTACACAAATTGAACTTGGTAGAAAGCCTGAAATCAACCAGGTGGTTTGAGGAAGAGCTTTTTCCTTTACATGCTGGGTAACTTACCTACAGCTCTGTCAGAGTGTCCATGTGGCGGAATTGTTTCCAGAAAAGATGCCCAGAAAAGAGCCTCGTGCTTTCCCACAGCTGGGACATGCAGCTCACCCTCATCTCAGTGCTTATGATGCTATTCACACTCAGTGAGTAAAGTATCTTTTTATTCTATCTTTCTATGGTCTTCTGATTTAAAGTCAGTTTAATGAAATACTTTCATCAATCTGGAAGGCTCTCCCTGATACAGAATTGGTGTTTCAGGAGGAACGAGAGCCCAGACAGTGACCCAGCCTGAGGATCACGTCTCTGTCTCTGAAGGGTTCCCAGTGCAGCTGAAGTGCAACTACTCATATTCTGGGAGTCCCGTGCTCTTCTGGTATGTCCAGTATCCAAAACAAGGCCCCCAGTTACTCCTGAAACATATCTCAGGAGAGAGCATCAAAGGTTTCACGGCTGAACTTAACAAAGGTGAGGCATCCTTTCATATGAGGAAATCGTCAGCTCAAGAGGAAGACTCGGCCACATATTACTGTGCTCTGAGTGACACAGTAACTGCTTTTGCAAGGGAAGCAGAGCACAAACCCTGGATAAGTTACAGAACACATTTCTCTATCAGTTCTCTGTATGGCCCTAGTGGGGCATTCTTTCTCTAGAGATGAACATTGAGTTTACCTCTTAGATATGATATCATCAGTTGTCAGTTAGCTATAGATTAACCTCCAAAATTTGTCCAAGAGAATTGTCATTACCTATAATGCTTAAACTGGTTTTAAAAATAGTAAGTGTATTTATTTTGTCTTGTACCTAGAAAAAATACTTTTGAAATAAAAAATATACAGCACAGTATAAAAAATTTCTTTTCTTGGCCCAGGGGGACTCTCTAGGCTTAAGTGGTGAAGTCCCCCCTCTCTAACTCCTCTACCACCCCATACCTTTCACACGTGTTCATCACCACATACCTATGCACAGCTCCTTAAAAGTGCCACGCTGTTTCATGGCTTGTGATTGCTGTGCTTTCTGCATCCAATGTCTTTCCTCTCATGCATTNCCTTTGTGGGGAAGGTCACAATCAATGATGATGGATGAAAAATAACTTGATCTGGTATTTCAACATTTCATTAAAGTAACTGTACAGAAATTTAATTTCTGTGAAGTGTGATCTATCAATATTTTCCCTTATGCTTTCTGACTATCATGTTTAGAAAGTCCATAACTATCCTAAATTTTAAAAAAGAGCTTATCTTTTATTTTACTTAAAAAACTATTAGCTATTATGTTCATTTGGAAATTATTTTGTAACAGTTGTTAAGGTAGGCATCAAAATTTATTTGTTAACTTTTAAATGACTCCCCCTTCATGATAGCACATGTTTGCAAATATACCATCTTTTCCCCATTTTTATTTTAACTAAATTTCTATAATCATTTGTTTGGACTCCACATCCTGTTCCATTGAGCTCGATATAAGGATCTTCTTAGTAACACTCTTTTACAGTTCCTATAGCATTACACCTTGTCTTATAACTGTGGAGCAAGTTCTTTCTAAGAATTCAAGGGCTTCCTGAAACCTGAGATTATCTGCAGTGTCAAATTTGGCCTCTAGTGGGAGATGCTACACAAATTGAACTTGGTAGAAAGCCTGAAATCAACCAGGTGGTTTGAGGAAGAGCTTTTTCCTTTACATGCTGGGTAACTTACCTACAGCTCTGTCAGAGTGTCCATGTGGTGGAATTGTTTCCAGAAAAGATGCCCAGAAAAGAGCCTCGTGCTTTCCCACAGCTGGGACATGCAGCTCACCCTCATCTCAGTGCTTATGATGCTATTCACACTCAGTGAGTAAAGTATCTTTTTATTCTATCTTTCTATGGTCTTCTGATTTAAAGTCAGTTTAATGAAATACTTTCATCAATCTGGAAGGCTCTCCCTGATACAGAATTGGTGTTTCAGGAGGAACGAGAGCCCAGACAGTGACCCAGCCTGAGGATCACGTCTCTGTCTCTGAAGGGTTCCCAGTGCAGCTGAAGTGCAACTACTCATATTCTGGGAGTCCCGTGCTCTTCTGGTATGTCCAGTATCCAAAACAAGGCCCCCAGTTACTCCTGAAACATATCTCAGGAGAGAGCATCAAAGGTTTCACGGCTGAACTTAACAAAGGTGAGGCATCCTTTCATATGAGGAAATCGTCAGCTCAAGAGGAAGACTCGGCCACATATTACTGTGCTCTGAGTGACACAGTAACTGCTTTTGCAAGGGAAGCAGAGCACAAACCCTGGATAAGTTACAGAACACATTTCTCTATCAGTTCTCTGTATGGCCCTAGTGGGGCATTCTTTCTCTAGAGATGAACATTGAGTTTACCTCTTAGATATGATATCATCAGTTGTCAGTTAGCTATAGATTAACCTCCAAAATTTGTCCAAGAGAATTGTCATTACCTATAATGCTTAAACTGGTTTTAAAAATAGTAAGTGTATTTATTTTGTCTTGTACCTAGAAAAAATACTTTTGAAATAAAAAATATACAGCACAGTATAAAAAAATTCTTTTCTTGGCCCAGGGGGACTCTCTAGGCTTAAGTGGTGAAGTCCCCCCTCTCTAACTCCTCTACCACCCCATACCTTTCACACATGTGTTCATCACCACATACCTATGCACAGCTCCTTAAAAGTGCCGTTTTGTCTTGTACCTAGAAAAAATACTTTTGAAATAAAAAATATACAGCACAGTATAAAAAATTTCTTTTCTTGGCCCAGGGGGACTCTCTAGGCTTAAGTGGTGAAGTCCCCCCTCTCTAACTCCTCTACCACCCCATACCTTTCACACGTGTTCATCACCACATACCTATGCACAGCTCCTTAAAAGTGCCGCGCTGTTTCATGGCTTGTGATTGCTGTGCTTTCTGCATCCAATGTCTTTCCTCTCATGCATTTCATAGACTGCTACTATCTCAGTCAGGGTCCAGCCAGGAGGAAAAAACAACACAGTAATTTGAGCAAGGATAATACAATACAAAGAATTATTAAATAATATCAGGGATTAACTACTAATGGGTAAAAAGAACTCTGAAGAATACAGGAATAGCACATGTAGGGGGAAGTTCTCATCTTTAAGGCAGAATTCATAAAGAAGGAGCACACAGGAATAAGGATACTCCAGGCCCCTCCTATGAAGGCTATGATTCACACCTCATTGGGAGTGTGTTTCTGTAGCCTTCTGGATCGTGGAGAAATTTGCTGAGGTGCCAGAGAAATTGATAGCCCAGGAGGAAAACACCTACTAGGGCTCCAACAAAATTTATAGGAAACTGGCAAAGGAGTGCTGCTGAACTTGCTTGGGGTGCTCATGAAACTTGGCAAGAAATTACCTTTAGGGCTGTCACTGAACCTTGTTGGAGGTGAGTGTCACTGGGTCTTCCACAGGCCAGCCAGGCAATGCAGGACAAGAAGCGCTGAAACATACCAGAACCAGGAAGAGGAGTCTCTTCTTTCTACAGTGTCCTTCTAGTACTCTCTACTGATAAAGCTAATGTCACATTAGCTGGCAAAGGGGAAATGTTTACGGGATTCAGACAGAGTATCACAAATATGAAAATGAAGAGTGGATTTGGAACTGAGAAGCAATAAATTGATAACTGGATCATCCCATCCTTCTGGCTACTTATCTTTCATATGCAACCCTCTACACACATTTGAACTTCCAAACAACAATAAAATGACTCTGTTTTCACCTAACAATCCAAAGATGTCCTTTGAACAAGTGAGGAAGTTCTCATCTTTTCCCCACAATGAAGAGACACATAGTTGTAAAAGTCAGTCTATGAGCCTCTGACTATATTAATCACTTCTAAGATTCAGAGGAAGTTCCGCTGTTTATGCTCTTATATACAGACTAAATTGTAAAGTTAATCTCCAGCAATTTGTATATAAAATATGGCGAGAGAGAGAGAAGATGGTAGCATATACAAAGGAATACATACATATAAGGAGCAAAGAGAAAATATAGAAAGCTTCTACATTTCTTGATTCCAAATTCTCTTTGTACCTATTGGATAGCAGTCACCCAATTCCCTGCAGGAAATTGGTAGCAGTCTAGCCTGTAGAGTAACCTCTTTTTCTATTTGTTGCTTCAGTGACTTATGAAGCCCAAAATGGCCACACGGCAGTTTCATCTTCCAGTTCAATGGAACCATTGTTGTGTCTCCTCGTGGAAGCATTCCTCCTTTTAGAGAATAAGACTTCAAAGAAATGCAGCTCAAAGTTACAAATAAAGGAAGCAGAAATTCTGCTAGTGTGTTACTGATAATAATAGTGAGAGGATCCATTCCCAGTCCACTTCCTTGATGCCTGGACCCATGCATTCTGGCTGTGGGGGAGACAACATTACATAATGGTCTCTTATATAAAGAACATGATACATCTTGTAAGACGGAACCCTGTCTTTCCAGGGTGTCTTCAACTGGTGCCATAACTGAATCAATTCCACATTTCAACAGGCCAGCCACTTGTGGATGATGGGTTATGTATTAAGACTAATTAATTCCATGAGCATGTGCCCACTGTTGTAATCCCTTGCTATTCAAATTGTTTAGTTCTCAAAAGAAATGCTATGGGAAATATCTTAGTGGTAGATTAGGCATTCTGTGAGTTCATGATGATGTCAGCAGACATATCATAAGCAAGGAAGACAAATCCATATGGATCCATAAGCAAGCATATGGGTCTATTCCAGTAAGGACAAATCTTAGCCATGTTCATGATAGAAGAGGTTCAGTGCAACCAATCTGTCACCAGGTGTCTGGCCTGTCCCCCTGGGGAATGGCACTACATGAGGAGCTCAGTTTCTGTGGCTGACGTATTAGGTACTCAGCAGTAACATTAGCTAAGTCAGCCTTGGTAAGTTAAATTCCATGATGTTGAGGTCATGCATAGCTTTCATTCCTCAAGAAGGCCACTTTGTTCATAGGATCATTGAGTAAGCACTAGGGTAGGTGGGGAAAAATATGGATATATCCCTGAAGTGCATCATTTTGTCCATTATAAGAGCTTTCACTGCAGTGGTTTTCCCTTGGTCAATATTCACATGGAGCATAATTATCTTGATAGTCTGTGCCGATCGTGAGAGGTCCATCCAGACACCTCTTCCTTAGATTTCCTTGTCATCAATTTTCCAATTCTGTTTCTTAACAAGTTTCTTACCATCCAGCCAAACCATTAGCAATTGCTCAGGAATCAATGTAGATCAGCACTTCTGGCCACCTCTCACTCCAGATGATCTGGACAACCAAAATGTACCACTTGACATTTTGCCCACTGGAGGGATTTTCTTTCACAATTGTTCTTCAGTGCGGTTGCAGAGCTAGTTTTGTGTGCTGCCAGTATAATGTGCAAATCCATATAAAAAGTAGGCTTAATTTTTTTTTTTTGTAAAGAACTCCCCAGGAGGCTATAGGCATGAATTAGTGTAGAGGTGACAATACAAGATTATTTGGTGTCCAAGGAATCCAAGCCACCTACTCATGCAACTAAATTGTACATTCTGGATCTGCTGATGTGATCTCTTATTTACCATTTCCACTTCATCATAGATTACTCCTGGACATGCCCAACATTATGGCTAGGTAGGACAGACAACACTCAGTTCATGGTGAAAGGTCAGTATGTATGGTCACTAATTTTCCTAAATCAGATATTCAGACTTCACCAAGATCAATTACCAAGCCAGAAGCTCTTTCTCAAAAGAACAGTTATTTAAAGAAAAGACAACATATTCACCGCAAGTATAGGAGGCTATGCTGTGATTTTTCCATTGGTGTTTCCCAGAGTCTCCACACAGCATTCCTATTTAACATGGGAACTTCAAGTATCATTGTTGGATCTGCTGGATCACAAGACCAGTGCAGTAGGAGATTGCTCTGAAGCCTGCACTAGCTGTAGAGCCTTTTGCTTCTCTGGCAGCTTTACACATGACTCTGTAAATAGGCCACGTTAGCACATCCACCTGTGGCATATGTCACTTCAAAAATTCAAAATGGTCTACCAAATGTTGTGCCACTGTCTGTGGGGTCCAGAAACAAGTCTTTTTCCTTAGAGGAAATATCTCAACATTCTCTGGGCAAAACTTCACTGAGTTGATGAGTCCTTGAATTTTTGTGAGGGTTACTGTTTTACTCGCTTATTGTTCAATTTCCAGCTCAAATGGCCTCTTATGTTTTAAGTTCATGACTTATGGAGCTACATCTCACCCCCTTTTTAATAACTATGCTATACATTGTTTATTCTGGCACCCATCACAGTGCATTAAACCTTTGTCTTGCTTCTTCTTTCTATTGGGCTGAATGGTCCAGAGAAGAGCCATGATATTCTCTCTGGTTTTTACCTAACTTTCTAATATAATATCCTGTTGCTTAATCCACCTAATTTGGTATTTTGTTATAGCAGCCTTAGCAAATGAATACACTCATATCCAGTTCACTGTACAGATAGGGGAGGGCATATGACTTGGGCTCCAACCATCAGATGCATTGTTTCCAAACATGATTCAGGAGTTACTTATGCAAAACAGGAAATATTAAGAACTTCTTTTTTGGGAGTGGTGGTCATTGCAACAAGATGGAAATGAGAGTTTGCAGGGCAGCAGGGCAGTGGAATTGCAGCTGCATACATTGTTCTGGATGAGCAGCCTTGCAGGCACAGCCTTCAGTATCTGGAGCTCAGAACATGAACCAGTGGGATATTCAGAGGAATAGTTCTCCAGAGTGATTTTCTGTATTGTTCCTGACTTGACAGCTTTTGAGTCCAGTTCTTTGACTTTATTGGTGATTTTGGGACAAACAAAATCTTCATTAATTTTTTCCTTTTATACTTAATTCAGTCAGTCAGTTTTTGTTGCTCACCAGTAAGAACCCTGACTTGTTAATAATCTCATTCCAGCACTGAGCAATATTTTTTTTAAAGGAAGCTCATAGACCTATTATTAGAAGTTGTGGTAACTGTAGGAAACCTAACAGTGCTCTCAGAGGTATTCTGTAAGTATGGGCGCCAACATACTTTCTTCCTGGAGTTGTTACCTGAATTAAACTGTGTCTGTTTTTACTATAAGCCAGAACTAGAGTTCAATAAAGGTAGAGAAAGGAGCAGTTTTGTAATTTCTTTTGAATTGGCTCTGGGCATCCTCCCTACTCCAGAGCACATTCCACCAGCAGGAGGATGTGGCCACCGCAGGATGGCAGTGCTCCTTCTTGCATACTCACTTGGTTTTACATCAGATGTGGGTGTGTTCAGAACAAAGGCTTGAGCTTGCCTCTGCCTGACTAGGTAAGAAACCTGAGACTCTGGGAGGCAGCAGGACTAGATGTGTACCCACTAAAAGAACTAGCTCTTTTGACTGAGGAACCTGGTGCCATTTCAGGACCCAGAGCTGAGTCTTCTGTGATCCCAACAAGGAAGAAGAATGGAGAACCTCCTGGGGAGGGCTTTGGTGATTCTGTGGCTTCAATTGGCCAGTGAGTTGGGGCTACTGGTGATGGGAACAGGGACCCAAAAGTTCAGAGCCCACAAGACTGAAGGGTAAAGTCTTCTTGTTAATTTGGGAATGTAATTTGAACCTGTAATGACTGACTTCTGGCCTCTGGACTGTGTTTCTGCCTAGGGGTGAACAGCCAACAAGAAGGGAATCCTCAGATCCTGAGCATCCAGGAGGGTGACAATGCCACCATGAACTGCAGTTATAAAATGAGTACAGACAACTTACAGTGGTATAGACAAGATTCAGGTAGAGGCCCTGCCCTGCTAATTCTAATACGTTCAAATGAAAGAGAGAAACACAGTGGAAGACTGAGAGCCACGCTAGACATCTCCACCAAAAGCAGTTCTCTGTCCATCATGGCTTCCCAGGTTTCAGACACAGCTGCTTACTTCTGTGCTACAAATGCACGGTGTTCACCAGACACCTGCAGCCCATACACAAACCCTGCCAAGCTGCCTCTTAAAAGGACTAGCAGTGGGTAGAGTTGGTGGTTTTGTCTTCCCGTGCAGGAGAGTCTAGATACTGCTGGCAACATGAGAAAGGAGCCCTTTCAAGTTTGTGATTTTTTTTTTGAAGTATCTTAGACTAGGGCAAAGGGCATGGGATTTAGGATGGGAAACTGAAATGCCAGCTCAGTTCTTCCAGTCCTGGCTCTGTGTCGTGTATCCTTAGGCCTGTCATCAGTGTAGCAGGCTTCAATTTCCTCACTTGAAATGAAATATTTGGATCAACGAGCCCCAAATATTCCTCAAACTCTAATTTTATCAGGAGTAAAAAAAAAAAAACAAAACTGGTGGACACTGGTGAGGATGAGGAAAGACTGCTCAGTATTGAAAGGTCTCATCTGTCTAATGTGAAGCACCCCATACCCCTCCAGGAAAAAGGTGGGTTTTTGAAATGCAAAAGGTAATTCTTGCATTCCTCGATTTCCTGTTTAGAAAACAGTAGGTTGATCAGGCATTAGAATTAGAAAAAATCTTAGAACTTTTTCAGCCAAACTTTTTATTAGGCCTCTATAATTAACAATAATTTATTGTATGGTCTCAAATGTCCAGAAGAGAGAAACTCAAATATTCTCATCACAAAGAAATGATAAATTTTTACAATATGAATGTACTGATTACCCTGATTTGATCATGACACTTGTATACATGCATTAAAATGTAACTCTTTTCCTCATAAATATGTACAATCAATACATGTCAATTAAAAAATAAATTAAAAACATAAAATGTAGAAAATAAAAGCAAAACAAAACAGACAAAAATGTGCTGTGTAATAAGAGA
This sequence comes from Galeopterus variegatus, assembly GCF_000696425.1. Classification (NCBI taxonomy): domain Eukaryota; kingdom Metazoa; phylum Chordata; class Mammalia; order Dermoptera; family Cynocephalidae; genus Galeopterus; species Galeopterus variegatus. The sequence continues at coordinate 125,374 of NW_007731149.1, read as the reverse complement.
GAGAAAGACCTGAAGCTTAGAATAATAGAATGAAAGATCATTTACTTTGTACCATTTACTAGTTGTGTAATTTCCAAGCGTCAGTTTCTCCATTGGTTTTTAGTATATTCTCAGAGTTGTGCATTCATCACTACTAATTCTAGAAATTTTCACCGCCTCAGAGAAACTCTGTACCCACCAGCAGTCATTCCCATTCCCTTCTTCTCCCAGCCACTGGCAACCACTAATCTACCTTCTGTCTCTGTGGATTTGTCTGTTCTGGACATTTCATTTAAATAAGATTATATAATAAATGGCCTTTTGTGTCTGACTTCTTTCACATAGCATAATGTTTTCAGTATAGCATGTATCAGTACTTCACTATGTTTTGTGGCCATGGAATAGTCCATTGTATAAATGCACCATATTTTCTTTATCCATTTATCAGACATTTGGGTTGTTTCCACTTTTTTGGCTGTTATGAATAAGGCTGCTACGAGCAGTCACGTACAGAAGCTCTGTTATTTTAAACTCTGTTATTGTTGAGTTACAGGTTTTTGTCTGTTTGTTTGGTTTTACTTTGCTTTATTTGGTACCAACATTTCTTTATGTATATAAAATGAGGAAATATATGAGAAAATACCCTGTAAAAATAATAAATTACACCAAAATGAGATATTATTGTTTCAGGCTGTACCTACATTTATTCAAGAAAGACTTTTTGAGAACCTACTCGTATGTGTCAGTCATTTTAATAAGTGTTGGAAATACAGTTTATATGACAGAGTCTGCTTAAGGATTTTAGAACACTGTGCATTAAAATACTGTATGTCTTAAAATAATGTTCCTTTCACAAATCATTTTATTCACTCACTGATCTCTATTTGTTTCCAAATATTTTTGGTGCTTATAGTTTTATGGGTAATGAACTAACCACTTTACATCTCTCCTCACCTCCCTACATAGATACTCCCATAATTCTCATTTTATAAATGACAAAATTGAGGCTTAGAGACAGAGACTTTAAGTAACTTAATAAAAGCTATAAAGCTAGTTAGTGGCAGAGCTGGGGCTAGGGCCTAAATTTGTCTGATGCATGACAAGTATTCTTAACAACTTCTTGTCTTTTTTCCCCCTGTAATACAATAGTATTCTTAGATTTCACAATTGTTGAAGTTTTCATTTGATGAAGAAATAGCTAATGCAGTATTAAAGATTTAGTTGACTCAACTGGTAATTACAGGTGTCTATATATATCTGTATACTGAAGCCAAAAACTCAGTCACCATCTTCTGTGTTCTAGGATCATACATTTGCTTAGTGTTCTGTGACTGAATAGCCTGACTATTCTAGAAGCCAGAGCTGAGCTTCAGTGGCCGTTATCAGGAGACACTGGGGTATTTGCCATGGAAATGGAACTACATTTTCCAAAATACAAACAAGAATACTTGATATGGCAAAAATATCTTCTCATTGAACATGTAATGTCTTCTCAGGTAGAGCTAGTTGGTAAAGCTGAGAGTGTGGAAAAAAATTGAGAGTGTGGGAAAAAAGACTGTAAGGAGAAAGAAATAAAAGAACTAAATAAAAGGAGAGATAGTTTATGTTCTAGATAGGAAGACTCAATATTGTCAGATGTCAGTTCCTCCTAAGTTGATCTATAAATTCAGTGAAATCCCAATAAAAATCCCAGCAAGTTATTTACACAGAAAGGCAAAAAACAAACAAATGAACAAACAAAAAACCATGAATAGCCAATACAATATTGGAGAAGAATAAAGTAAGAAGCCTCCTACATTCAACACACAAGAGCTACTGTTCTATGTTTCTAGGCTTGAGAAGGGTGGGGGTGGGGGAGGAGGGAGATATAGAAGGAGAGAAGGAGAGAGAGGGAGAGATAAGGAGGAGTGAAAGAAGGGAGAGGAAGGGAAGCAGGAGGGACGAAGAGAGGGAGGCAGAAGGTGAGAGGGAGAGAACAGGTACCGACTCGTAAGTTAATTAGTTTTTGTTAGAATTTGATGTCACAAAGCATTGACACTTTCTCTCTTCAGCACGGGAGAATGTGGAAATGTAGAAGATGCCCATCTGGCAATCATGAGGTCACACTGACTTTGAACAGTGGCTGGACCTCCAGAGGATACAGGTCCTCTTGTGCAGTTCTAAGGCAGGTGAGAGATTTTCTAGCCACAGGGATGCCAAACGTCCCTTGTAAACTTATGACAATTCACCTGGCCCTAGAGGAGCTAAGAACGATGTAACCAAGCAAGGCTCTTCCAGTATCAGAGCTCCATCTGGAGCTGGGTTGCAAAGGCAAATGCTCATAGGTGCCAATGAAATAGAGCTCCCTACACCCTTACAACGTACACTATCTGCTTCTGTGGAATTGCTTGCTTAACCCAAGTAACTCCATTCTACCCACTGTCTGACTTGACACAATGACTTAGTTCCTGGAATTTACCACACCCTCTGCCGCACCCCATCCCGGATGACCCCCCTGGCTGTGACTGCTTTCAATTCAATAACAGAGAATCCTGAGCAATACCAACGCCATCTTGGGAAGGCACTGCTCCATTCCCATTGTCAGACTACCCCCGCTTCTGCATGAGAAAACATTGACCTTCTCATAGAAACAAACACCGTTGCATAGAAACAGGAGATATACACAGTGAACTATTACATGGGAACAGGAACTGTACACAATGAAAATTTGTATGCATGATTGTTCTAATGGCTCACTTTTGGCTTCTGTAACCTAGCTACCTAGCTTGCTTTGTGCACCTCGATAAACCCGTGTGCCAATGGGATGTTTTTGCCTTTAAAAACCCAACAAGACCAAGGCCCATGGCCATTCTCCCTTGGTAGCTCCTTGAGAGACAGTCGCTGGCCAGCTAGAGTGAATAAACTGCCCTTTTCTGCACGAGTGGTGTGTAAGTGCATTCTTAAGGGAGGGTGCCTCACAACACCAAGAGCAGAATGAAATGAGTGTGGTTGTCCAAGTGTTTAAAAAAGGCACAGGCCGGATGACGTATCAACTGGCACTGGGCTCGGCAACAGAGGATGAAAGAAAGTGGCGTGGTAAACCCAAGGCTACTCCAAAGTAGAGAAGGTGTCCTCAAAGGTTATGCAAAGGTTGAAGCTTTGTCCCTCTGCTCCTGAGTCTCATCCAAGTCAGGCTGCAAGTTTAGTTAAGTGTGGACAGGCCAATGCACCGGAGCTATAATACAGGGAGCCTCTGGGTGGAGGAATGGGACATGAAGCCATCACAGCAGTAGGACAGCTGAGGACTATTCCAGCCCCTGTGAATAAGGTGACTGATAACAACCATCAGGCTCTATCTCCTGCTACTTCCTAATGAACAACACCAAGAGCAGAATGAAATGAGTGTGGTTGTCCAAGTGTTTAAAAAAGGCACAGGCCTGATGACGTATCAACTGGCACTGGGCTCGGCAACAGAGGATGAAAGAAAGTGGCGTGGTAAACCCAAGTCTACTCCAAAGTAGAGAAGGTGTCCTCAAAGGTTATGCAAAGGTTGAAGCTTTGTCCCTCTGCTCCTGAGTCCCATCCAAGTCAGGCTGCAAGTTTAGTTAAGTGTGGATAGGCCAATGCACCGGAGCTATAATACAGGGAGCCTCTGGGTGGAGGAATGGGACATGAAGCCATCACAGCAGTAGGACAGTTGAGGACTATTCCAGCCCCTGTGAATAAGGTGACTGATAACAACCATCAGGCTCTATCTCCTGCTACTTCCTAATGTTCCTTCTTCCTCTTCAGTTGTTCCCTGAAATTAGTCACCCTCGTATCCTATTACTCAGAGCCTCTTATCTTCTACAGTATATCTCCACTGCAGAGTTTCCCCTTTATTCCAGGGCTAGAGTTTGACCCTCAATTCAAATAAAGCAAAACAGCAACAACAAAAATTAAAGGCTGGTCAAACTACTGCTCTCTTGATGGACTGTCCAGAGTCCTGAATCACTTAGATAACACAAGTTCTATTCTGAACCTGATCGACTACTGTATTTTTTTTTAAAGAAAGAATGAAAGTAGATATTATGTACATATTCCATGTGCTGCAAAGAAGTTCTGCACCTTACACCTTATTCCCATTCACTTTACTACATGTCACAGTTGCCTTTTACCTGACCCCTGCTACAACCTGTCCACCACCCACATCCTGTGCTGTGTTTGTCCTCATTCCAGACAGTGAGACGCAGGCTCAACACTTTGGTGCTCCCCACCCCCCATGGCACCTTTAAAAATCTTAATCTGATTTTATAATTAAAGTTTCCTTTTCTTTGAAAAAGAAGAAAATGTCCTTGGGAGTGAACAGTGCAATGCCAAGTATATACTCTCCCCTGAAGTGTGGAATCTCTAATGTCTCACACCATCATCATTCTATAATATCCAGAGTCCCTCAGCATTTCTAAACAGAGACAAACAAGATTAGCTGAGCTTGAAATACTAATGCAATCCAACAGTCTTCCAAAAGAAGTGAAAAACATCTTTGTTTTTTGTTTACCAGATTTTAAAATACTTGTATAGTGTCCTCTAGATACATGTTTACAATAAATACAAAGGATAGAGGAATATAGTAAACCTATTACAAGTATACTATAAGCAAAAACCATAGTATGGAAAACTCTATAGGACAAAAGACCTATTTTTTGTAACAATAAACTACAAGGAATGAAATGGTGTGAGAAGACCTATAGGTTAAAAGAGGCATAAAAAACATATCAACCAATCACAGTGTGTGGCTTTTAGGTGTATTCTGAATCAAACAAACTGTAAAATAATTGGAAATTTGAACAAGGATACTTTATTGTATTAAGAAATTATCATTAAATTTTAGGGGTGATTATGGTATTGTGGTTGTGTTTTAAAAAGTAAAAATTTAAAGATAAGTACTAAAACAATCAAAGACAAGGTAATATATCTGGGATTTAAAAAATATGGAATGGGGAAATTTAAGTCAGGTATAAACGTAACAAGATTGACCATGAATTGTTAATTAATACAACTAGCTGAGAGGTACATGAGGCTTTATTGTTCCATACTGTATACCTTGGTATACATTTGAAATTATTCTTTGTAAAACTTCTATAAAATAGAAGTTGGCTAGATTCAAATCCGGTCATCTCCATTGCAGCATGACTTTTACATATTTTTAAACCTGTTGGTACCTCAGTTTCCTTATCTGCAAAATGGAGTTAAGCTGAAAATTAAACAAAATTATATATATATATATGTAAAGATATGTAATTATATATATATATATATATATATATATAAAGATACATATATATGTATATATAGTTTTAGCACAGGTACATG
>NW_007731149.1:100463-120054 GCF_000696425.1 Galeopterus variegatus | reverse complement strand
AAAAAAAAAAGACAAAAAAAAAAAAAAAAGATTAGGAGGATCCTCTCTAGGGATGGCAGAGACAAGAAGTTGCTTTCTGTCTAAGTCCCTCCAGAAGCCATCTTAACCGAACCATAGAAACTTACACAGGGTAGGGGCCCACTGAAAGTCTGTTTCGTTTTTCTGTAGTGCCAAATGCACACTGATGAGGTTGCTCAGGACTGACTCCAAATTCTGAAGCCACTGAACTGTGCTGGGTGGTGTAGAAAAATCATCGAGGGGACAAGTTTAAAATATGAGGGATCTTCAAAAATTCATCAATAGATTTGGATTATCTTGTAATTCTGTTTCCACAAACTTTTTTTTTTTTGTCTTTTTCCGTGTCCGGCAACGGATCGCAACCCTCAGTGTCGCCCCCGTACCGGACCGGGACCGGCAACGGGATCGCAACCCTCGGTGTTGCCCCCGTGCCTCGCTCAGCCAGTGAGCGGGAACCGGTCTGTATGTGGGATCTGAACCCTCGGCGGGAGCGCCTCTGCGCTTCCCAAGTGGCGCACTAGCGCAGTGCGCCACCGGGCCGGCCCCCCGTTTTCTCATCTTTACTGAAAGACCAAAGAGGAAATACTCTATGACATGATCAACACTGGTATGGAAGTTTTCCCCCTCTTATTTTAAGAGTACAGAAACACTTTTAAAAATATACTTAAGATATGACTGATTTATGAATTAATTTTTCCCTGAAATGAGGTAATTTTTGGCAAAGAGAATATTCTCATCATGTATCCACTTTAAATGCAAGCTGTCTTGGCAATGGGATAGGATTTATGACCTGCTCTAGGGAGCTAGCTGAAGATATCATTCACTCCCAGAGCATGGACACCTTCTCGCTCTTCTGATCGTTAAGAGGTAAATGGATGCATTTTTGTCTGGTCACTGATCTGTGTCGGTGATTAAATTGTTACCATTGCACAGAGTGTCCTCTCTCTCCATCTCTACAGGCTAATATAATATCCTGTCTAAACCTTCTGTGATTGTACTTTTTGGAAAACAAAGGGGGAGTACAGCAGGTGAGAAAAGATATGTTTTGCTATTTTGTAGTTTAAGAGATGGCCTAGCACTGAATTATTGTCATTTCATAATTTACAAGTACCACCATTAAAATGTGTGGTGGTCCTGGACAATGTATAGTCACCATCCTTATCTTACAAGACCTAGGTCTCCTGACACAATCATACAATGGATGTACTATTTCCCCCTCTAAACTTCCCAATCACTCTTATTGGTACTTGCCCTTTGATACTTTGTATTATGGTGCTGCCAATTTATATGATAACTACACCATGAACAGAATGGCTAAAATAAAAAAAACAGACAACACAAAGTGTTGACCATTCATGTCACGAGCAACATGAATTCACATATATAGCTGGAAGGAATGTAAATTACTACAACTTTGGCAATCATTTTGCAGTAGCTACTAAAGCTGAATGTATACATTTCCTATGATCTAGCAATTTCACTTCTACATACATACAAAGCAAAAAATGTGTCATATGTTTGTTCATAAAATCTTTACATGAATAAGATTCATTTCATCAGTAATTGTAATACCCTAAGACTTGAAAACAACCCAGATGTCCATCAGCCGTTTCAAGAGTAAGTAAATTATGATAAGGGAATACCACACAGTGATGAGAATGAATAAATTTGCTACGTGCTCAATGTGGGATGACTCCCACAAATATTACTGAATTTAAGATGTTAGACAAAAAGAAGTTCAAAAATAGGCAAACTAAATTTATAAAGTTTATAAAGTCAGGAAAGTGCAGCTAGTGGTTATCTTTCTGGGGAGATAGTGACTGGGAGGTAGTGCAGTGGAGGCTTCTGGGGTGTTGGTTGTGCTCTGTGTCTCAATGTAGGTGCTAGTTCCATTGGTGAGTTTACTTGGTGAAAATTGACTGAACTCTATGCTTAAGTGTTATGTACTATTTTAAATGTATATTATACTTCAGTAAAGTTTAAAAAATAAACCTTGTCTACTCCTTGACTAGATTCTGAGAACACAATTCACATTCGGTCCATCTTCATATCCCCACTGCTCTTCACACTAGCTCTCATTTAAATTCTAGAAACCACTCCTCAAATAATTCAACTTTCCAGCAAAATGGGGAACTTTTTATTTTAAAGCTCCAATTTAATGAAATTTAAAATACAGTAACATGAAACTTAATTTTATTTATTCCAAACGCTAAACAATTCTAAATCTTTCTGGAAGCTAGTTAGAGAACTAAAGCAATGCTTAACAAATATTTGCTCAATAAAGGAATTAGCTACTTTGGATATGTATTTGAAAAGATGTTCTGCTGTTAGTTGCAAGAATCCAATATGTTGCTAGGGGAACTTGAACTTCCCTCTGTAGCTTGCTGAAATTATTGCAATGAGTTCAGCCCCTCAGCATTTCACATCTGGTTTTCTGTAACAGCCTTTTAACTGGCCTCTCTCTCTCCAAGGTCTCCTCCCAGTAAGTGCACAAACATCTGAATCATAGGTATTCCTGAAGAGGAGGAGAAAGAAAAAAGCATTGAGGACCTATTCGATGAAATAATAAAGGAAAACTTCCCAGATACACGGAGAGACATGGGCCTTCAGATTCAGGAGGCCCGAAGATATCAAAACAGGTTCAATCCAAAAATGTCCTCTCCGAGACACATTATAGTCAAACAGGCAAAGCACAAAGACAAACAGATAATCTTAAAAGCAGCAAGAGAAAAACATCAACTCACCTCTGAGGGAGCCCCCATCAGACTAACAGTGGAATTCTCAACAAAAAATCTATACGCTAGGAGAAAGTGGGATGATATATTCAAATACCAAACAAACAAACAAACAAACAAACAAACAAACAAACAAACAAACACCTTCCAGCCAGGATTATTATACTCAGCAAGGTTATCCTTCAAAAATGAGGGAAAAATGGAGTATTTCTCAGACAAACAAAAGCTGCAGGAGTTCACCACCACATGACCAGCCCTGCAAGAAATCTTCAAGGCAGTCCTGCATCTAGAATCTGAAAAATGATAATACACAGGAAAGATCAAAACCCACTGGTAGAACAAAAATGTAAATGAGAAAGCGAAAAAATGTAAATCTTACTATCTCAAAAACCCAACATGCATTGAAGAGAAACAATAAAGGGGGAAGATAGGAACAAAAGTTATTTAAAACATCCAAATAAAAATTGATAAAATGCCAGCATTAAGTAACAACCTTAAATGTAATTGAATTAAAATATCCACTCAAAAGACACAGACTGATAGGTTGGATTAAAAAGCAAGACCCAACTATATGCTGTTTGCAAGAGACTTACTTCACCTGTAAAGACACACATAGACTAACAGTGAAGGGATGGAAAAAGAGATACCACACAAATGGAAACCAAAACTAAGCAGGAGTAGCTATTCTCATATTGGATAAAATAGACTTTAAACCAAAAACATAAAAAGAGACAATGAAAGCTCCTATATAATGATGAAGTGATATATCCAGCAAGAAGAAAAACCAGTCATAAATATATATGCATCCAGCACGAGAGCACCCAGATGTATAAAGCAAACTCTATTAGACCTAAAGAAAGAGATAGACCCCAATATGATAATAGTTGGAGACCTGAACATACCTCTCCCAGCATTAGACAGATCATTTAGGAAACATATCAGCAGAGAAACACAGGATTTAAACTACACTGTAGACCAATTATTCCTGGTGCATCTCTACAGAACATTTAATCCAACAACTACAGAATATATATTCTCCTGATCAGTACATGGAAAATTCGTCAAGATAGACCATGTGTTAGGTCACAAATCAAGTCTTAGCACATTTAAAAAAATTGAAATCATTTCAAGAATCTTTTCAAAGCACAACAGGTTAAACTAGAAATCGATAACAAGTGAAACTCTGGGGTCACAAATCAAGTCTTAGCACATTTAAAAAAATTGAAATCATTTCAAGAATCTTTTCAAACCACAACAGGTTAAACTAGAAATCGATAACAAGTGAAACTCTGGAAACTATACAAATACATTGAAATTAAACAGCATGCTCTTAAACAACCAATGGGCCCCAAAAGAAATTAAAGAGGACATCATAAAATTTCTAGAAATCAATGAAAATAAAGACACATCATGTCAAATCCTGTGAGGTACTGAAAAAGCAGAACTAAGAGGAAAATTTATTGCAATAAATTTTTACATCAAAAGAAAAGATCTCAAAGAAAAATGATAATCATTACCACAAATACATAGGAAAGAACTAGAAAAACAAGAACAAGAATGCTATACCTCAAAGAACAACAAGAAAAACAAGAAAGAAAACAACAAAAGAAAAAAAAGACAAAAATGCTATACCTCAAAGAACTAAAAAAACAAGAACAATCCAATCCTAAAAGAAGTAGATGGAGAGAAATAATTAAGATCAAAGCAGAACTAAATGAAATAGAGACCCCCAAAATGATACAAAAGACCAATAAGACAAAAAGTTGTTTTTTTTGAGAATATAAACAAAATAGAAAAACCATTAGCTAGGTTAACAAAAAAAAAAGGAAGAGAGGAAACCTAAATAACAAAATTTAGAAATGAAAACAGAGACATTACAATAGATTCCACAGAAATACAAAGAATCGTTAGAGACTAGTGTAAACAATTATATACCAATAAATCTGAAAACCTGGAGGAAATGGATAAATTTCTAAACACATACAAACTACTAAGACTAAACTTAGAGGAAATAGAAAACCTGAACAGACCAGAAACAAGCAACTAGATTGAAGCAGTAATTAGCAGTCTCCCAACAAGTAAAAGCCCAGGACTGGATGGCATCACTACTAAATTCTACCAAACCTTTAAAGAGGAGGTAATACCAATTCTCTTCAAACTATTCCAAAAAAGTGAAAAAAAGCCATTTTCTAAACTCATTTTATGAGGCCAGCAACTCCCTGATATCAAAAGCTGACAAAGATACAACAAAAACCCAGAATTACAGGCTAACATCTCTGATGCACATAGATACAAAAATCCTCACCAAAATATTAGCAATAAGAATACAGCAACACATCAAAAAAATTATACAGCATGATCAGGTGGGATTCATCCCAGGGATGCAAGGATGGTTCAATGTATGCAAATCAATAAATGTGATGCACCACATCAACAAACTCAAGGACAAAAACTGTAGATTACCTCATAGTGCAGAAAAAGCATTTGACAAAATTCAACATCCCTTCATGATAAAGACTCTCAGCAAATGAGATATAGAAGGAAAGTATCTCAACACAATAAAAGCCATATATGACAAACCCACTGCTGATACCATCCCAAATGGGGAAAAGCTGAAAGCTTTTGCCTTAAGAACAGGAACAAGACAAGTATGCCCACTCTCACGACACCTATTTAACATAGTAATGCAGGTACTAGCAGTAACAATTAGGCAAGAGAAAGAAATAAAGGGCATTCAGATTAGAAAAGACAAAGTCAAACTGTCTGTGTTTGCAAATGACATGATCCTATATATAGAAAAACCTAAAGACTCTACCAGAAAACTCTTACAGCTGATAAACAATTTCAGTAAAGTTGCTGAATACAAAATCAACACACAAAAGTCAGTAGTTTGTATACTCCAATAATGAACTATTAGAAAAAAAAAATCAAGAAAGCAAGTCCATTCACAACAGTTACCAAAACAAACAAACAAACAAACAAACAAACAAACAAACAAAAAACCCCAGATAAACTCCAAAATATCTAGGAATCAATTTAACCAAGGAGGTGAAAGATCCCTACAATGAGAACTGCGAATCACTGCTGAAAGAAACCAAAGACCACACAAAAAGATGGGAAGATATTCCATGCTCTTGGATTGGAAGAATAAACACTGTGAAAATATCTGTGCCACCCAAAGTGATCTACAGATTCAGTGTGATCCCCATCATAATAACAATGATATTCTCCACAGAAATAGAAAAAACAATCCCAACATTTATATGAAACAACAAAAGACCCCCAATAGCTAAAACAATCATGAATGAAAAAAATAAAGCCAGATGCATAGCACTACCTCACTTCAAATTATACTACAAAGCTGTAATAACCAAAACAGCATAAAAACAGACAATCATACCAATGGAACAGAATAGGAAACCCAGAAATCAAACCACATAGTTACAGCCAACTGATCTTCAACAAAGGCAACAAGACCATACACTGTGGAAAGGACAGCCTCTTCGATAAATGGCGTTGGAAAAACTGGACATCCGTATGTAGAAGAATGAAACTAGACCTGTACCTCTCACCATATACCAAAATCAACACAATATGGATTAAAGACTTAAATATAAGAACTGAAACTATAAAATTCCTAAAAGAAAACATAGGGGGAACACTTCAGGATGCAGGACTGGGCAAAGACGTTATGAATAAGACCCCCAAAGCACAGGCAACAAACGAAAAAATAAGCAAATGGGATTATGTGAAAATTAAAAGCTTCTGCACAGCAAAAGAAACAACAGAGTGAAAGGATAGCCTACAGAATTGGAGAAAATATTTGCAAACTATGCATCTGAGAAGGGATTAATGTCAAGAATCAAGAATGCACAAGGCACTCAAACAACTTAAAATTTGGTATTTTGAAGTCAATAGATGTTTAAGTTGCTTGAGTTCCTTGTATATTCTTTTAGGAAAAAAAGAGGAAACTTAAAAAAAAAATAGGCAAAGGAGCTGAATAGGCATTTCTCAAAGGAAGACATACAAGTGGCCAACAGATACATGAGAAAATGCTCAACATCACTAAGCATCGGGAAAATGCAAATCAAAACCACACTGAGATATCATCACATGCCAGTTAGACTGGCCATTATCAAAAAGACAGAGAATAACAAATGCTGGTGAGGATTAGAGAAAGGGGAACCCTCCTTCACTCTTGGTGGGACTATAAATTAATGCAGCCATTATGGAAAGCAGTATGTAGTTCCCTCAAACAATGACAGAGAGATCTGCTGTATCACCCAGCAATCCTATTCCTATACCCAAAAGGAACGGAAATCATTATATCAAAGAAATATCTGCACTCCCATGTTTATTGCAGCTCTATTTACAATAGCCAAGAGTTTGAATCAACCTAAATGTCCACTGACATATGACTGGATAAGGAAAATGTGGTATATATACAGAATAGGATACTACTCAGCCATAAAAAGGAATGAAATACTTCCACTGCAGCCATTATGGAAAGCAGTATGTAGTTCCCTCAAACAATGACAGAGAGATCTGCTGTATCACCCAGCAATCCTATTCCTATACCCAAAAGGAACGGAAATCATTATATCAAAGAAATATCTGCACTCCCATGTTTATTGCAGCTCTATTTACAATAGCCAAGAGTTTGAATCAACCTAAATGTCCACTGACATATGACTGGATAAGGAAAATGTGGTATATATACAGAATGGGATACTACTCAGCCATAAAAAGGAATGAAATACTTCCACTTGCAGCAACATGGATGAACTTAGAGAAAATTAGGTTAAATCAAATAAGCCAGGAACAGAAATAAAAATACTGCATGTTCTCACTCATAAATGGGAGTTAACAAACAAACAAACAAATATAAATAAATAAGTAAAGAAAGAAAGAAAGAAAGAAAGAAAGAAAGAAAGAAAGAAAGAAAGAAAGAAAGAAAGAAAGAAACTATAATCACAATAATTTGTTGAACTTTCAAAAGGAGAAAATGGAACTGAGGCCACCAGTGGAAGGAAAGGAGTAGGGGCAGGAGGGTTAGTGAGAAAATGGTAAAGGGCCACAAAAAATAATTACATTGTGTGATGATGAATATAGTAATTATCTTGATTTGAGCATCACATATTGTACACAGGTATTGATATTCAATGCTGTACCCCACAGATATGTAAATCAATTATGTTTCAAAATATATATATATAGAAACCCTTATGCATGTGAATGAATATAAATCTAGCTCTAAACAAAAAAAATAAATAAAACGAAAAAAACAAAAATTCAAACAGCAAAGAAAGAAAAAAAAAAAAACAAAAAAAACCTAAAAAAGGTCTTGCTGAAGTACTGCCACCTGGTGTCCAGATAAAATATTCTGTGATAAAAAAATAAATAAAACGAAAAAAACAAAAATTCAAACAGCAAAGAAAGAAAAAAAAAAAAAACCTAAAAAAGGTCTTGCTGAAGTACTGCCACCTGGTGTCCAGATAAAATATTCTGTGACATTTAAACTGGCCTCCCTGCTGCCCTCTAATGTTCATAGGTTAAATTGTAGCGAAACCTAGTCACGGCAGGAACTTATCGTTGCTGAACTAGTCAGTAAACTTCCCATTTGCCCTAATCATGACAGAGAGGATTCAGCAGGAATGGCTGATTCTTGATCTATTGCCCTGCAGATGTGAAGGCAATTGACTTCAAAATGCCAAATACAATACGTGGAGTAACCTGGGCTGGAGAGGGTGTCTTGGCAATAAAGTTTGCCATTGCTGCACAAGGTGAGAGCTTTTTTCCAAAGTGCATTTTGGTCTACTGCTCTGTCCTCTATTGTAATACAGAAATATTGAGAATTTTGAGATGGAGGAAAATAAGCCATTGTAGGAAACACCACTTGGTATATACTTTCCACGTTCTAATATGACTCCCAATCTCCCAATAAAACATCGTAATGCACTGATCTACCATTGACAGTAAGAAACATAAAACATGGATATTTAAGAAAATATATGAAATCTGCTATGCAAATCGCAAAATATATCTCAGAAAAATATTGTGAGCTTTATCTTGCGGATAGACTCCACTGCAATTTCAGATCGTGTCTCTCAGTACCCCAGTATTTTATACACTGAATGTGTCTGGTTGAGAGCCTAAGATAGGGAAGGTATTGCACTAGGTGATTTGCATGTGTTTTTTTACTTAATTCTTATTGGAAGCAGTCACAGTTGATAACATCCTCATTCAGGGAGACAGCATAGCAAAGTTCTTGAGGCCATAGACTTGGGTTGGATTCCCAGATCTACCACTTGGCTTAGTAATCTTGGGAAAAATACTTAATAATTTTAAGTATTTTAAGTATTAAGCTTCAGTGTTCTCATTCCTACAATGTGAGTATTGATATTATTTACCAACACAGGGTTATTATGAGAAGTAAATGAGGTGATAAAAGCTAATGCTCAGCCCAGTGCCCAACAGAAAGCTCCTGATTACTTACAGAAAAGGAGACTGAATATGCAGGAGGTTAAGTACTGTACCTTGCCCTGTGTCTCAGTGTATCAGTGTGGAGCCTTCCCTCCATACCCCATGTACAGAAGATACTTTTCCTCTCCACAGTAGTAACTCTCTATCCCAGTACATCATTGTATTGACTTTATAGTGCTTATCACTATCTAAAATTCTTATTTTTTAAAAATCCAGTTATTTTTTTCTCTCTGCCCTTTTCTATCTTCCTCACTACTGCATCTCCATGCCTGGAACAGGGCCCAGCACACAGCAGGCACAGTCACTATACAGTTGTTGAGTGAATGCACAAAAGATAAAATTATTTCTGCGGTCCCTGTAATACACACTAGAGTATAAAAGATTAAGCTGGACTAGTCTTTGTGTTATTTATCTAAAATTGTCAAGATTTCTACTCTGAAAATCACTTAAAGTAAAATTTAACTATGCAAATACTAAATAGTTAAATAGCTATCTGTAGTTTATCTTCATCACTTTCTTTAACTACACTTTAAGGGATTAGTAAATTATCTTACTAAAACTTTCATCTATACATTCCTTACTTTAGTTGCCAGGGGTGAAGGGAGAAGGAATTTTGAGGCATTTTCTCTGATATTGCATCTTGTCCTTTATGTTGCAAAAGCTTTTCAAAGACCCCATGCTTGTATGCATACACACACGTATATATTTTTATGTTTTAAAAACTTACACACACACACAGATACACTCATTCTTCTGTAAGAGTGGATATATAGCCCTACTATTTTCTCAAAACAGAAAAACTGAATCAACACTGTCTTCCCTCACGACTCATGTAGGAACCTTTAGAATCCTCCCTTCACATATTAAGTTGTAAAGAATGATGGTGAAAGCTGATATGACTAGTTGAATTGTTCTGTGGCCAAAGTGGGGAAGAAGGAAGCTAGGGTCATACACACATCAGGAAGGAGAATCTCATTTGTGTTTTTTCTCCCACAAGGGCCAGCTATATCCAGTGGTCAATGGGCTTGGCCTCTACTTCATGTAAAGTGTGTTGCCATAGCTTGTGAAACTCTGTCCTAGTAGTTACAAGAATGTTCCCTGTTGTTGGTTTTCTTGTTCTGGACACTGCACCTCCAATATGTGGGTGAATTTATCAGTGGGCCGGGGTTCTTATCAGAAACGAACTCCACAGCAAGTCTGCTTTCTGAGTGGTGTGGTCCTGTCTTCATTCTCCTATCGCTGAGTCATCTGAGTGCTGTGACCTGGAGAAAAAAAGCAATTTGGAGTGGTTTCTGATTGTCTAGTAGCCCATCCCTTATTGCAGTGCTTATAGTTCTAAATTAGGAGACATCACTGAGGCTTTTGAGGATTTCCTTTATTAACTGCAACTGCATCTCTTTTCTTGAGAAGGAGAGATACAAGTTAGCCATTGAAACACTTTCTGATCCTGTTCCATTTTTCAGAATATGATTTAAGTGTGAGTAGGTAGAAGGCGCTGCTCCCTAGTTTAAGCACCTACCCTATGCTATTTCCTTTGCTTATTCCAGTTGTTCTCTGGAAAGAAAGTCTTGAAATCAATTCATACAACCAACTTCCCAGAGGAAGAATTTACACTCTGAAAAATTTTAATTAATGCTCTCCTGTATTATTAAATTTTCCATAGACCTATCTTATTTCTCCAACTATATCTTGAGGTCACAGGGAACAGAAAATGTTGCTTTTGTAATTTTTAATCCCTCAGAGTTCTCAGAGAAATTTTAGGCAGAAAATCACTGTTCAAACAAATATGTGCGTGTTCAATTAAACTAACATAATGCCCGTGACAAAGGCAAGACAGAGCATAATGCTTGTTTATTTTTAAACAGCATTCTTTATTGGGGTATAATTTACATTCCATAAATTCATCTATTTTAAGTATACAGTTCAATATTTTTAAATTAATAACTGAGTTATGAAACCATTATCATAATCCATTTTTAAATATTTTCAACCTCC
This sequence comes from Galeopterus variegatus, assembly GCF_000696425.1. NCBI lineage: Eukaryota > Metazoa > Chordata > Mammalia > Dermoptera > Cynocephalidae > Galeopterus > Galeopterus variegatus. Next base: position 108,823 of record NW_007731149.1, on the reverse strand, counting down.
CAAAAAAACCCTTCCTGCCAAATTATAGTTAATCCCTAATCCTACCCCTGGCCTCAGGCAACAACCAATCTACCTATGAGTATGTCTCTACAGATGTTCCTTTTCCAAACATTTCATATAAGTGGAATCATTCAATATCCCTTGTGTCTGGCTTCTTTTCCTTAACACAGTGTTTTTGAGGTTCATTTATACTGTAGCATGTGTTCGTGTTTAATTTCTTTTTATTGTTGAATATCATTTATATTATTGTATAGATATGCCATATTTTATTTATCTACTCACCAGCTGATGGACATTTGGGTTGTTCCCATTTTTTTTTGCCATTATAAAAAATAACCACAAATTAGACTCCCATTATTTTTAGAACAAATTTTATCTAACATTTGAAACATTTACTGAACATCACAAATGTAGGTGGCATGGCAGATTACAAAAATCAGAGACTCCAGAGCCAGATAGACATATGAACAAGTTCTTCTATGTCACTTATGAGATAATTGACCTTGAATAAATTACTTATTCTCATTGAGCTTTAGTTTTCTCATTTGTAAATTGGGAACAGTAATTTTTCTATCACATGGCATCTGTAATAGAATAATGCGCATTAAATGAAAATGATGATACAGTGTACACCCCCAAAGTACATGGGGCCAACTCAGACAACTTAGGGAGTTATATTTCAGATAATAAGCACATTGATAATTCTGACCCCACGGTTTTGGGAGTTCACAGTTTTTCCCTAAGTTACCTTCTATTTTTTACCTTTCATCCTTTTCCACCACATACTGTAAATGTGTATCAACAAGAATACATTAGATAGAGTAAAAAGCTATCCTATCCCACTGTTTTGTTTTAAGGAAGCCTTACAGAAATTGATATATGATGGATAAGAATTTTTGTTCTAATTATTTTAATGTGTTTTCTCCCCCTGGCAAGCGGAAAAGTAACATAGGGGACAGTACATATAAGCTCTAAATTGAATAATTTACAAGAGTAATCTGGATGACAAAAGAAAAATATGTATTTTTTATCTTCTGTTTTTAAGTAATGGGTTGCTTAACAATAAATTACAGCTCTTCCCATATTTACTCAAATGTCTGTGACCTAGTCTGTTCCGTTAGCTCATGTATAAGCACATACTACAGGCACAACATGATTCTTGAGATGACAATGGAAATGACAAGATAGAACTTTTTCTATTTTCTTCTGATGCCCTAGATTTGAATCATGGAATCCATTTTTTTTTTGCTGTTGTTTTGGGTTTTTTTTGTCCTTTTTGAGACCGGCCGCACCGCCCTCAGCCAGTGAGCACACCGATCATCCCTATATAAGATCCGAACCCGCGGTGGGGAGAGCGCTGCTGCACTCCCAGCGCCACACTCTCCCGAGTGCGCCATGGGCTCGGCCCAATGGAATCCATTTTTAAAGGCAAATTATTCTTCTCTGAGCAACATCAGTATTATTGAACTCTTCCTTTCAAGCCTTGGCACACACACATACATACCCTAAATTAAAAGGCAACTTTAAAGATTCTGTTATCAAATCAGCAGTTTTTGAGTCCAGTCACAGGGGGTGGCATCTGCAAACAGAGACTCTCCTCTGAAGTGGGAGGCAAAATAGTCTGATTGGCTGTCTCACATGCAGTCAGCCCCGTCCCCTTCTTTTCAAAATGCAGTGGTAGACCATGACTAGTTTTTAGGGTCTGGAAGAAGCTAGTACAAGGGGACCCCACTGAGGAGCATCAGAGTCAGCAACTCCTTCTGGAGAGGAAGGAGAGGGAGATGCTGCTCACCCTGCCAGTGCTGGTCTTGTGGATGCAATTGCCACGTGAGTTTGAGGCTTCCCTGACTGCCTCCAGAAAACCCAACCAAAGTAGTAGAAAAGTATCTGCAGGCAGGGGATGGACTTTCTGTTTGAGGAACAATAATTTTTAAAAAGAGAGGGACAGAAAGAGGAAGATAGAGGGGGAGGGGAGGGAGACATGGAAAGGAGGAGAAAAATAGAAAAGCAGAATGAGACCCTTGTAGCTCAGGGAATAGAGATCTAATCAGACCTTCTCTGGTGCTCCCCATTGTCTTTCTGAACAGGGGTGAATGGACAGCAGGTAAAGCAAATTCCTCAGTTTCTGCATATACAAGAAGGAGAGAACTTCACCACTTACTGCAATTCCTCAGGCACTTTCACTACCGTTCAGTGGTATAAACAGAAGCCTGGGGGAAGTCCTGTCCTCTTGATGATATTAACGAAGTTTGGAGAAGCAAAGAAGCAGGAGAGACTGACAGCTCAGTTTGGAGAATCAAGAAAGGACAGCTCCCTGCACATCATGGCAGCCCAGACTGCAGACGTGGGAACCTACTTCTGTGCAGTGGTGGCACAGTGCTCCCCAAGCACCTGCCACCTGTCCCCAAACCTTGCCCTGGGCTTCAGAAGCAGCTCCTCCTTCTCTCCCTAAGAGCAGCAGCCAGAGAAAGCTGAAGTCACAATGTCTGTGAGGACCTGGTGCAACTCTTCCCCACGGGCACTAGGAATGCATGTAGAAATTCAGTCTTTAAGACATGGAAGAGTTAAACATTTTTATTTCCAAAAATATTGTTTTTTTTTCTACACATATTTCAGGGAATTTTTACCTTGTTTTTTGTTTCTATTTTTATTTATTTTACTTGTTTTACATTATGCATATTATTACATCATATTGTAGGAACAATTTCAAGCCTTTTATTAACAGTCTAATTTTTATCATTAAAAATGCCTTGCATTCACAGTTTGAATAGATTGTCTACTAGTCCATATCATTGGTGTATCATACTTAACTTTATGTATTTATTTTTTGTTTTTGAATTTTTTGATTATTTCCAATTTTTAATCATTCTAAACAGTATTATGGTAAACATCTTTAACTACAAATTTTATTTCAAATTTCTCATCATTTCATTAGGACAACATCCTAGAACTGGAATTAAAGATTCAGTGAGTAAAATGCTTTGCAGTCTTTTTGTTCCTTGTCTCTCCTAACAACATAACTTCTTTATAAAATTTTTCTAAATTCACTATGTCTACTCCCAACCCTTTTGTTACTTGAACCCAGTCCAGTCAGATTTCCATCTCTACCACTGCATTGAAATCACTCTATAAAGGTCACCAATGACTTTAACATTCACACTCCAATGATCCATTACCATTCTTTATCTCACTGACTCTCTTGGACAAATTTGAGGTCAGGGCTATTTTCTCCTTGAAACACCATCTTTGCTTGAACTCTGGGCTGCTGCACCTCACAAGCCTCCTCAGTCTCCTTTTCTGGCTCATCCACCATCTTTGCTTGAACTCTGGGCTGCTGCACCTCACAAGCCTCCTCCGTCTCCTTTTCTGGCTCACTCCTTTTCTGGCTCATCCTCCTCTTGCTGACCTCTGGATATTTTGTTGTCTCGGGGCTCACTCCTCAAACATATACTCTGTCTACACTCACTCTCTAAGGGATCTCATCCAGGAAGGTGGCTTTAGTTACCATCTACACATTGATGACTCCTAAACTCATATCTCCACCCCTGCCCTCTCTGCTGAGAGCCGGGCTCATATGTGCTATAACCTGTGTAACATCTACACTGGGTGTCTAACTGGAACCTAAAATTTAAGGTATCCAAACATAATGCCTGATCCCTTCCCATAGGTTCTTCCCTCATTCTTCAATTTTTCAAGAAAATGAATAATTCATCTAGTTAGTACACTCGAACATCTTGGAATCTTTAAATCTTCTCTATTTCCCAACCGGCCACATAAGACTTATTTTGTCAGAAAAAGTCTGACTTCATTTTTCAATTCCAGTAAGGGTGTTACATGATGGGTTACAGTGACAACCAACTCATTTCATAATTCTAATTCTAAGACAAAAGGATGGGTAAGGTAAGGAACAACCTCGAGGTTGTTGCCTAGTTAAAATACAACCCTGTCCTATAATATTTCCTGCTTAGCTCTTAAGGACTCTCCCTCAGAAACCAGAAGCTAATAATTTCACTCTTTGTTTGGTACCTCGGAGATTTTTTAGCACCCTGGAGCAATGCACCACTCAGGGTGGTTGAGATGTGTAGTTTTCCCTGGCAGGGGGTAGGGGTGTGTGTGGAAAAGAAATGGGAAAGAAGCAGCAGCTTGGCATCTGGACCTCTAAGTATGTTCTATAGCAAATCAGTTTTAGGAAAGTATTCATATACCTCCAAGAGAACAGGACCACAGTTTGAATACTGCTGGTCTAAAACAGGACGTTATCACAATCACATTTGTCACCAGTAACCTCATATCTAGAAGAGGTACAACTTATTCAACATACTTATTGAAAAGTCATACCACCCCCTACTGATTTGAGATGCTGTCTTTATAAAACACTAAATTTTCATATGCAGTTGGACCTAGTTACTGATTTGCTATTTCAATTAATCTGCCTAGTCTTAATTTTCACTTAAGAATTTTCTTTCCTTTCTCTTTCTTTTTACTTTTGTGCAATAAATAGAAAATGTACACTAAATTTTCATATGCAGTTGGACCTAGTTACTGATTTGCTATTTCAATTAATCTGCCTAATCTTAATTTTCACTTAAGAATTTTCTTTCCTTTCTCTTTCTTTTTACTTTTGTGCAATAAATAGAAAATGTGCTCTTCCACATTTTCTTTTAACTTTGTTATTTGACATGTGAACAATGTGCATACTTTTAAGAAGTGTTGTTTATTATTATGACCAGTCTTTTGGTAGTGGTCTTTGTTCTCTTTTACATTTTCTGATACATAATCATTTTACCTACAAGCATGTAAATGATATTTTACCTCTCTCTTTTCAATTCTTATGCTTCTAACTGTTTTTCTCTGGGCTGACTGCATTAGCTGATAGCTCCACCACAGTAATAAATAGCAGTAGAGGTAACAGACATCATTTTCTTTCTCCCACTTTAATAGAAAAGTTTCTAATGTTTCTGCATAAATAGGTGCTAATTTTGGGTTATAGCATATGCATATTTTTATGTAAAGGATTTAGTTATTATCTCCTATTTCTGAATGTTTTAACATGAATCTGTGTTGTATTTTGTCAAAAGTTTTCTCCACATCGATAGAGATGATCACATGATTTTTCTTGTTATCTCTTGTGCCAGTTATTAAGCTACTGACTCAGCTGTAAATAATTTGCTCCTCTATATTGTTTCTGTAATGATAAGTTCTGATGCGAATCATGCACTGCCCCTTAGAACTTAACTTTATATGTGTGTTTTTCTTGTCTCCCCAACTGCAAAATGTGAGAAGTTACCGGAGTCTGCACAGGTTCCCAGATCTAAATATAAGAAGCACTTAGATGTTTTTGCAAAAGCACTAGAGTTTTCAGAGTCAGTCACATACGAGGCTGCCCTGTCACACATAGCACATATAAGTGTACTTCAAAAGGTTTGTGAAAAAATTGAATTAAAAGATAATATGAATTTTTCCATTACCTTTTAATGTACTGTCATATTAAAAGAAAGGCTATTGTATGTCCCTCTTTTGTATTTTTAGAGTGAATGTGGAAATGGGCTAACCTTTGAAAATAAAGCTGTTTAGATTCAGAGATAAAATAAAGCTCTGGTAGGGAAAGAATTGATTGAAGGAAAGAATTAGGCCTTCTCTCAACCTATGTGTACCCCTCCGAACGTCCTACATACAGGAAGAGAACATGCAGATTTCCATTAAAGGGGAGGAGAGTGAGGAAGGGAGCTGCAGATGTTAAGGATATTCAGTCTTCACTGGAGATCGTTTTAATGCTATGCTTCTTTTCTTTCCTTTTTTGCTTTTCGCCTCTCTGTTGTTCTGTCTTTCTTTAATTTAACATAATGAGTTACTCTGAATTAAGGGGAAATGAAAAAAATGTTAATAAAATGTTCAGACCACATGGGGACAGTGCTTCCATGGACAGAGACACTGCTGGAAACTAGAACAAGGGAGCAGCAGGAGGGAGGATCCTCAGCGATGTGTTTCATGTTGCAGTGATTCTGACCGGCTGTGAAAACAGAGTAAAAATCCCTGAGCTTCCAAACAAAAAGAACCAGAATAACTAGAACAGTGAACTAGGCCCTGGAACATCCAGGCCTACAAACTGAATCCTCTGAGGCTGCAGGAAGAAGAAAGAATGAGACCCCCCTATCCCAACACACGGCTTCTCTGATGCTCCTGTGTTTGCTGCCACTTGTGAGTGGGGGGAGCAGAGAGGAGGGGAGGAAGGGAGCAAGCCAGGGAAAGTGTGGCAGTGCTGGCATTGAAATCTAGAGGGATCCCGGACAATCTAGCTTTCATGCTAAGGAATGCAATACAAATAAGGAAAATTCTTAACAAACAAAAACCCAAAAACCAGTTATTTATGTATGAAAATCTTTTATTCCTCCTGAGCAGGGTCAAATGGACAACCATAGGTGGAACAGACTCCTCTGTCCCTGAAAATTAAGGAAGGTGACAGCTTCACACTGATCTGTAGTGACAGAGACAGTGCTTCAGATTCTTCCAGTGGTTTAGGCAGGATCCTGAGAAAGACCTCGTTTCCCTGCTATAAATGCTATCAAATGTGGCAGAAGATTCAGAGCCAACTTTAATAACAGAGACCAGCACTTTTTCCTGCACCTAAAGGATTCCCAACCCCATGACTCAACTGTATTTTTCCGTTAGTTCCCTGACGCTGCTAAGGGGCCCAGGTGCTCCTCCTTTTATAAGGATTTTTGTGCTTTCTGTTCTCACAACTCTGGGTCCTGCTGGACTAGAGATTGTGTTTCACTTCGAGGGAAAAAGGGAGGAGGATGTTTCTATTAGGAAAACAGAAAAGTTTTTACCAAACCTAATGTTACGTAAGCCACCTGATCATCTGGGGATTCTCAGGCCAGGAGATCAGAAGTCCAAGAAAGGAGTTACTACACTGTCGAGGGCAATTGATCCTGATTATTATGAAGATATAGGGTTGTTGCTTCCTAATGGGAGCTGGGAACTTGATCTCAAGGGATGACTTTTAGCACTTTCATGCCTGTGAATACTGTAAACAGGCAATTATAGCAACTATGGCTTGAGGACACACTCTGTATTGGCTTCCTTCCCTGCCGGATTCACTTTCTACCAATGTTTCCCAGAATCACCTTCAATAAACCACTTACACTTTCAGGATCCAAAACCAAGAAACAGGAATATACAAACCATGAGACAAAGACAGAGATGATCTAGAAGAAATTCTGATGCTCCTTCTTCCACTGCTCTCACTGTTGGAGCACAGGGGATTCGAGCAGCCTCATTCAGGGCTGGTCCAACACTCACGACTCCCTGCACATCTCTGAGTGGGGACACTCAGCCGCCCTGCTATAGAGAACCTGTGCTCCTCTCAGTTTCAAACATGTAACAGGGCCCCGTCAGATTTGCATCCTGCGGACACCAACTCTGGAATTGCATAGGGGCTTCCTGTCTTTCTGGAAATGCTAAATTCTGGATGAATGAGTGAGGTTTTAAGAAGTTCTTTGTTCACAACATGCTCTCAAAATGGAATGAAGGTGATGAGAGTAACTCTCAATATAAGTTGCTGGAGGCACTTTAGTGCTGATGAGAACTTCTGCAATAGTTATTTCAGAGTTTCTTGGTATAGCACAAACAAGGTCTTATTTTTAAAAAATCCATGGAAAATATTAGCACAGTTAAGCATTATATGTTCTGCTTCCACTTATCTCTGAACTTGTCAGTGCTCTTTTCAGCTACAAGGGGATGTCTGTTTTCCATCCTCATTCTTTACTTTTAGAAATAGTAAAACTGTGAAAGATGAATACATTAATATAGCAGGTATATTCTTGTCACCCCAAATTAAGTGCTCATATATTATTACATTTGCTTTGTGATTTTTATTAAGAAGTAAAGAAGAAAAGAGAAATCACAGAGTTTGCCGTTGCTGTGAATGAAGCCCTGCCCCTTCTGCCCACCATTCCAGGCCCCAATCTCCTCTTCAAGGTCAGGTCTTATCAAAAATAAACCTGCCAGCTCCATTTCCTCTTTATCTTCATTCTAGAACAAAAGAACTCAGAAAAACATTTTTCACACTCATTTGAAATCATAGCCAAAGGCCCATTTCCTGAAAGACAGAGCAAAATGTACTGTAAAGACTTTCCTCAGTGAGACGTCCTCACCTGCCCACCTGTCACAGCATTTCCTGTTCTGAAGCACAAGTGTCACCAAGGAGAGGAGAGCCTAGATCAGAGCAGGAGACTTTTCACCCTGCAAGGGAGAGCTGCCGGCATGACGCCTGTTATCTGGCTGGGGACAGTCGTGTTGTCCACCTGTGTTGGTGAGGAAGGTGCAGGTCGTTATTTACCGTGGCGTCTAATGGGCTG